>NW_027286763.1:30350094-30537594 GCF_022747635.1 Hetaerina americana
TCTATCTTATATTCCTATTGCAAGTTTTCCTAACCTGTGGCAGAAAGTGAGACGAATGCTGTTGTAGGTAAATGCGTTAAATTATTATTCGATCATCCGTTTACATCACTAAAATTAATTATCTTGGTTGGCACTTGCCCAACAAAGCCTTGTATACAAAAGGTAGAATCAATTTAAGGTAGGATCAACGGAAGGGACTCCTGTTATCATTTTATTAATATGCATCTGTTCTACACAGCTCCACGTCAATTGTTCGTGTTAATTGAACAATATTTTAAATACCTGTAAGGGATTCATTCATATTTGTAAATTAAGGTCTATTGCTACAAGTTATCTCATATGTACAATGCTAAATTCATAACTATTATTATTCCCGAGCAATTTGTCATAATAGTAAATAAAAGGATGAAATACACGCTAAACTTCATTCAATTTACTAGTATTTTAAGAATTTTACAGCCCAAAAATGATACCCAGTTTCCTTTGTTAATGATCACTATTTAGCACAATAAATAGTGGTTCAGCTGTCCAGATTAACAATGGAAAATTTCTGTACTCTTAAAAGTTTGTAAAAAGATCAGCAAACATATGATCATACATAACGATTTATTCTGATATAATTTCCAAACAGCCAACCATAAACAGCTTCGCACTTTTCCCAACCGGAGACCAGAACTCATTGTTACTAGTTTGGAATTCAAAAGGCCAACTCTTACTTCTTTGACGCCAAGGAATTGCAATAAATTGAGTTTATCATTTTATCAAATAGTAAGAGGGATAAAATTTTGACATTTGGGATTTAGTGAAAAAATCAGGATTAATATTTGGTCCTTTAAATAAATTATACTATAAATAAATATTTAATAAACGAGAAATGTAAACTATTTTATCACGCAATGGCTTTTATGTTCCTATACTTGTTGTACTGAATAGCTTTCCTATGCAGGAGAAAAATAGTAGTGTTTGGCACTTTTTGCGTTTTTCTGCGACGAACAAAAATTGCTTGAAAATTTCCGAGACTAGCAGAAAGTTCTTACAATTACCTTCGACAAAGGAGGTTAAAAAATATTTTCCGACTTTTCAATCGAGTATCAATTGCTTGACGATGAGTGGATATCAAAATGTCGAAATCTATAAGGGTCATAGAGAACTGTTCGAGAGCGGTCAATTTGTTAACGGCATTGGATGTATGCATACTCGTATATGACTTAACGATGAGTCCATAGGAAAATGTGTGATCAAACAACACTTTAAACTAAGGTAGTACCGATTCATTAAGTGTTCGTCGCAAATTTCGGAAAATAAGTCTATTCTCGACGCTTTACATTGTTATCTATAATTTGTCACATTGTAATTTCTTTATAATGTTTAACTATGCCTAATATTTAAAGTGTTTCTATGGAGCTTGCGCAATTCCTTCTCTTAACGTTCTTTATTTTGAGAGTAATCATTACAATTTTGGGAATAAGAAAACTCCCGATGCAATTTTTTCGTGTGCAAGTGTTATTTTTAAGGCTTTCTTCCTCTTCCCGCATCGTAGAAATTGCATGTAACTCGTTCGGTAGAGCGTGGATTTTTGATTATTTTCAGCCTTATTTTGCTATAAATATCCGCTTGAGAAATTTCAGTGTACTTACTCTGTCTCACTCCCGCAGGAAATTGTTCGTTCAACTGAAAGCTGGTTAATGCATTGTATACTTATTTGTCTTTAATAACAAAACTACTACCTTCATATAGGAAATTCAGGTATCATATACCTCTTTTTATCACTCCTGTTACATTCTATAATTCTTCATTTAAAAATAAATAAGGAATCATGTTTGTATGAAATTATTATGCATACTAAAAGATTATCCTTTATTAGCGTGCTTTTTCAACCAATAAATATACATACTTATTTCTAGTGTCATTTGAAGTGCCATTTCAAGGACATAAATGGTCATTTTGACACTGTTATATGATAAACATAATTGCTTACATATCGTTCCCCCGCTTTACCACTAATTATAAACTTTAAAAGCATATTAAAAACGATTTAGTCGTAAAAGAAAAATGCAAAGCTCAACTAAAATGATCTATTCAAAAGGAACGCTACTACCAAATCCATGAACACGAGTATACCACATAAATAGATACATAATCGATGAATCTTCGGTAAATTAGTCAAAATCATGACTTATTAATCATTAAACAATTCCAATTCTAGCAGCAATTAGGAGTTGTTAACTTCAACGATGCTGTAAGCAATTCAGTAACTCTCAAACGACGTTATAAATAATAAAATTCCCATATTAAGGCTAAAAGACGTTTTCCACGCCCAATGATAGCTATAAATTATGTATTTGTGCTGCTACGGCTTGAGATCGTGGAACTTAGTGGTGCGGTGGTAATTGAGCGTGTCGTTAGCACAATGACTCTCTTTAGTCAGTGGTGGACCCAGTAGTGCGTGAAGTGCCATGCCCTGGAACGATGCGAGTGACGCCGTAGTGAGCAAGTTGGGAAGAGGCACGCCACACACGCAAGGGCGGGCGATGCAACGGGCAGTAGGGCTGCGTCGGCATCCAGAGACACATGGGCGCAAGGAAATGAAAGGAAACAAGTCAAGTGGCAGGAATGTCAGATCACAGACGTAACCATTTCCTGATTCGTGTTCTACATACATGTGCAAAGCATGATTTTTAAATCCAAATACAAAAAAAAACACAGGCATGATTTATCAAAAAGTTAATAGTGCCATCATGAATTCAATTTTTCCATACATACCCAGTAAAATCCCTTTCGAATTACTTTGAATTTACTTTCAATTCATAAACTTTACTCCCATAAATTAATATTCTGCTCTTCTGAAGCTACGACTCCTTTATAGCGACCGGACTATAAGTAACGTAAGTTAAATAAGTGCAAATGGCAAAAAGATAAATCACTTTTAATGAAAACGCACTACAATCAACATAAACTGTCAAAAGTAGAATACTGAATTAATAGTTTCATTCACTAGAGCGGTATCTTGTGCTATCTTTGATTAATTACTTAAGATACAATTTATGGGATAATAACTGTTCATTCTAATCTTCTTGTAAAATTACTTCATTTATACCTCGATTGCCCCATCAGACTACCTTTTATTCCGTCCAGACTCTATTTCAACGTAAATTTTCATTTAAAAATAACTTAACGCATGATTATTTTATTAATGATGAATTTGAGAACCAATTACCGTTATCTCCTACTTTAACAAAATATAAAAAAAAAAAATCACACTAATATCATATTTGATTATATGTGAATTTCCTTGGCATTTTGGAAAAATATCTATCTTGGTTGGCCATATGCAATTATACCTTTCAGTGCGAAAAATGTTTCAAAGTGCGCATTTTGATGCACTTTCTAGTAATTCATTATGTCGTTGATTTTTCCAAAAAGTATTTTGCAATACACTCCATAAACCGCATCTTCTCAAAGCACTCCATAAACCTCACTGATTCACATTTATAAGCGGTAGTATCACCTAGCAACCATGACATAAGGTTACCTTGGGAACCCAAGGAAACCTTTATTTACCCAATTCCAAAAGAAACATTTACTCAGTTATAAGCATTTTTGGAGAGAAAACAACTGGTTACTTTGAATAGACTACAGAGAAATTTTCCCTCTCGTTAAACTCGAAATCATAGTTAGATTAATCAAAGACGTCGTATGAATTTCATTGATTCAACGTAAAGTATTTTAATACCATTGAAAACCTTGATTCCAAAATGAAAAAACAAAATTCGTACTGCTACTAAATTTGAAGAACAACTTGACTAATATTTTTAGTTTTAAGCAAGTGATGCAATTTCATGGTGATTTATCGATTTTGGCGGCGTAATGTTATGGTGGATACAGCGTTTAGCTGAAGATGAGATGGTTCCAAGTCAGCTGTGAGCAATGCCCCACGACATTTCCTAATTAATCAAACTGAATATTTACCAGGGAACCAAGCTTTTTTTGGCGCCGCCACATCTTGAGAGAAATGAATCAGCTCTTTTATCCTGATGCGTGGTATTAATGTAGGGGAGCAATATCAAAATTTATTATGTCACCCAGATGCATACTTAGCATGGGATTGTATTATTGTGGTATTCTACCGGTATTAAAGTATCCTAGCTCGAAAGGTAGACTTTAGATTGATCAGACTGAACGACGCTAAACGACCAAGTCTCGCCTAACAAGATACTCCCTCCTTCCTAATCCTACCTCTCTTTATTCCGACTAACATGCCTCCTTCATTTCGTCGTGCCTTTTTTGCCTAAACGTTCTCCCAATTGACACTTACTTTGGGTGTCCATGCCCCTTTTGTTATGTAAGAGAAAATACATTGAAGGAAGAAATGCATTTTGTGTTTCGAAGAGGTGGGCGCTGGCAGCAGCAGACTGTAAACCTAAGGAATTTATCCGCACGTTTGTCAGACATTCGCCCGATCTGAATGCGGGACTCTGTTTCACATCTTCCCTCTCTTCTTCAACGAGGTACCATCCTCCTACACGTGCCTTCAGCAATTCATCAACACCCCTCGCCCATTCCTCTCACCACGTGCCCCGGATTTTCCATTCGAGCAAACGTTGTGTAAAAACGCGATCTGGATGGACAACCTCGCGCGAAGCAGAGGATGGGACTGCAGAGCGAGAATCACCCTCCGTCTCACCCAGACGTGACGCCACCCACACGCCGCGCCATCTGCACCCAAAAGTAGCGCCAAAGACCCAAAACGTCCCACGGACGGGCGATTTAACCCAAAAAAGAAAATCCCTCCCGCAGGACGTGACGGACCTTTTCCCCTCGCGTTACCCTACTCATCCTGCGTGACGCCACGCAGGAGAAGACCACAGGAAAAACCAACCCCAAAATTAGCTTCGCCATGCTAGGACGCAAATATAATCAAAGCCAAAATATAGTTCAAAATAAAAACAATTAACTCAAACCAAGGAAAAAAAATGGAAACGCTGTTAAATTAAGCGACACTAAAAAATATTTATAGAATTCAAATGTACTCTATTCTTCATAATAAATGGATAACAAATAGAAAATCAAGAATAATAAAAACACAAAATCACGGCAATATATTAGCTAACAAGTCAAAACAACAAATCACCGGGAGTAAATGGGAAAAAAGTGGTGACCTAAAGATTTGAAAATATTAAAGACAGAACCCGTAGTATAGTATACATTGAGGAGACGGAAAGAAAGCTGAACACCCGTGGAAAGAATGAGAGAGCCAATCGACTGGGATATACAGCAGACAGAGTGTATACCATTTAAGAAAATACATCACCGGAATGAGACATATATTTTTAAAAGAGTAGGCCACTTCAGCAAGGGCCAAGGCCATAATGTTAGCGTGGGCACCTGGTTGTTTTTGGAATGACAGAGATGGACTTCAGAATTCACCGTCCGTTCCCCAGCCACGAAGTAATGATCTTATAAACACGCATACGTTGCTCGTGTGTCAAAGAACATGCGTACTATTGTCGCGCAGCCAATCGTGGGAGGGGAACTTCTCCTTCTTTCTCACCAGGTTTAACTAAAGAGTGTTGTCAGTTCTTTCTCTTTATTCCCCGTTAGTGATATCTCGAACATAGCATTTTGTCGGATTCTGCATTATCGGGTTTCACCGCGTCGTTGTTTGATGCTGACAACAGTTTCGCCGAAGTTGCAGTCGGCGTCTTCAGGTCGAAGATAAGGGACTCGGATTTTTGCCACCCTTATATAGGTGGTCCCGTCTAGTGGCTGCTCACTGATTGGTCCGTTTCCGGAGAACTCTTTTCCACGCGTTGTGGAGATGGTAGACGTCGTCTCTGTTAATGTTATCCGGGTTTTTGGCGATCTCAATTGCTTCTCTAATTAAACGTGGGTAATATCTACTCTATACGCAGCCATATAGTATGCAGCCATACAATATTTTGTCTTTGCATTTTTTTGGCCCATTTGTTTGCCCTTGATGTGGTTTGTGTTAAATAGTTCGTCAAATCATAATGGCATATGGTAAAATCTACTGGCAGCTGCTATTCCTACATGTGCCCTAGATAACTGTTAGTTGGAATTTTCCTTTCACGCAGGAGAGAAATTTAAAAACCCCCCCTTTTGCTCTCTTCGGAGATAGTGTATGAGGCAGTTTCGCTTAGGTCCTCTTTTTTTGCAGGACAAAGTTTCTTTTGTACAAAAAATGGACAAAAATGGTCCAGTATGGAGACAGGTAGTGGTTTGCCAAAAATTCATTCTACACCCTGATAATCATTTCTGTAAAGGGAAATAAATATTGAAGGCATCCAAAACCTGACCCCTATAGGAGTATTTTATAATCAAATTCTAGTATTATTTTGTGAAATAACGAAGCCTACATATTTTCAAAAAAATAAAAATGTGTCGAAATATAGTTTTACGACTCAATGTAAAAAAAAGTCGGCTAGTAAAATTTACGAAAGCATTGAATTGTTATTGAGAACATGTTATTCAGGATTTTGTTCACAATTTAAAAGCGGACATTAACTGAAAATACACATGGCATAAAGTAACTAGAATATAAAGGCAACTAAAAATCTATAAATGCTACTCAAAAACATTATACATCCAGAAAAGAAGAACCAGTCCACAGTTCACATACTGAAACAGAACAGTCTACCATAAGACATCCGTAGACTGTCCTTAACTCACGTATCCAATAAAATGAAACCCTTGGTCACAAAGATGCGTTTTTAAATTGTGAAATAAGCTTGTGAAAGTATAAAGATAAGATTATTTATTATTTAACCTGTGGAATGATTTTAATTTACGATCGTGACTTCACTATCTAACGACAAACTACCACTTGGCTCTTCACTTCCGTGAATATCATTTTCAGGAATAATAAATTCATAATTGCTGATGCTATATAACAGTGACTCTAATAGAATAATAATAAACATAATGCCCTATGGAACGTTAATCCTGTAAATTGTGTTGCCCTTAAATTATTATGAATGGAATTCCGCAGTCTCAGCCTCAGCAACCTTTCAAATTAAAAATGTATACATGTTAGAAAGAAACCGTAATTGCAATAACGTAGTGAGAATAGATATAAATGTGAAATTTCCATTCTAATTATTCGTATGCACAATGAAAATTTCTATATCTGACGATAAATTACCTAAAGAAAAGCTGTAGTTGTAATAAATTAAGAACTAAAAGGAACCAAAATGAATAAATAAATAATACAGACTGTAAAAAGTCATGGATGCTAAATTACCACAAAATAATCTATTCGAGGAGAAAAATTTAAATGCCCATGCCCAGGTCTAAGATATATTTAATTTAATGGAGTGTTAAGTAAAGTAACAATTAATAGTTGTCGAATTAGGATTATTTTAACTTCCTACTTCTATTTTTTTCAAAGAAACTGCAGGAGATGCCACTACACTCTCCCGTAGTTTATTTGACATTTGTCAAGGTATAAACAGTCTTAAGTGTTTAAAGTTGGCTTTAACCGCGTGGACTGTAGCGCGTCGCCCACGAGTACGAATGCCTCTGGCATTTTATGTACGGTATTCCGTCACAACATCTTGTTCCTTTAAAGCCCCAAAAATTTCAGAATTTAAGAGGACGCCTTCGTAGCTTAACTGGCTCGAGCGGACATTGAGGGATCCGGGTTCGAATCCCGGTCAAGGCGAATGATTTTTACCCTCTGAAATTGTTGTATTGCTACTACTAATTTGGACCACTATTGCTTGGTCAAATTTGCGGAAATTCGCGGCCCATGTCAAAAACCTCTAAAGATAATGTCTTCGTTAGGACAAGTAACTCCCGTAATGGCTTCCCACCCAGAGGAACTGGGTTTAAATTCCGGAGTTGAAAGATGTTTTTCAGTGGCATCCCGATCCCTACTTGAGGTGCTTTGTGGAGGGTACTTTGAGTGAGTACGCCGCCCTTCGGATGGGACGTTATGCTGCAGACCACTTGGCGTCTTTCGTTAAGAGTAGGCTAATGCCAACGCCGCGTTTCTCTCCACCCTTCACTCTTTCCCGTCCATCCCTAATGGCGCAAATGACCTCAGCTGTCGGTCGCCTCCCCTAAAAATTCTATTACCACAAGTAATTATATCAGTTACACCAGGTGACTGAATTTTCTACATGAGGTTAAAACGCCAGATTATTACAAACCTAAAGGCATTGGTGAACCCAGTAATCTTTGTAATAATAAAAACTAAAGTCGTAAAAGTTTTAAGTTTTCTTTTTGATAAAGAGAACTTTATTAGGCTTCGAGGGAAGTTAAACTGCCAACTGCATAGACAAAATTCTATCCTGAAAACAGGTAATATAATACTTAAGGCTTAAATGCACCCTAGATATGGTACAAAACTGGAATTGCCCCGAAAGGACGTTATTCTCACTATATGGATTACACTTGAAAATTATTACAGTTATTTGCTTTATTAGCAGATTTAGCGGTACATACATGGTGTGCATAAGAATTACCTGCAAAGATATCGAAAGAATGGATTTATTTCAGATATTGCTACAATACCTTAACATTCTTTTGTTCGTAAGTTCATCTTTTGAGTGTTGGTGCACTTTTTCTAGCTTCTGTTACACGACTCGAAGGCTCCCCGGAAGGCGGTTTGCGTTAGATCCTTAGGGATACGCGCGTAACCTTCTTTGACGGAACTTAGGGTCCCATGGCGGTGTTCTTTGATGGAGGATTTCACTTTGGGAACTATAAATAATCTGCTGGTGCTCAGTAGGAACTGTAAGGGAGTTGGGGAATCGTAGCGATACCTTCAGAGAAAGTATTCGCAAGCAGACAATCGAATTCGCTAAGGGTCGTCCGTTAAAACCTTCGGGACGAGCTTACCGCAGATTTTACGCATCGCCAATTTTTCAATGATAATGGTGTGCACTGTCATTTCATCAGTGCCAATACGATCAGCGATCATGCGCACTCTTGACTGACGGTTTGAATTCAAAACTTAACGCAAACGCCAGGAAATATTGTCACCGATATTTTTAATGAAAACCTTGTACATGCATGTTTAAAATGTTATTTTCGATATTTTATTCGAAAAATCAATATTAACTACCTTAATATAATGATAACAACAAATTAATTTGAAGTACTCTTGTTTCAGTACATCTCAGTGTCAAAATTCAAGTTTTATATAAAATGGGCTGAGGTAAAACCAGTGGTGTGAATAACACAGAAGTTCATTCCAAAATTCTAATATTAAGATGAATGAATGAACCACTAGCCTACCGGGGTAATGGTTATGTAAGAACGTTTCCCAAGAATCGGTGCCGAATGAATCTTCATGTACATTCTCGTCAAAATCTGTAAATCATTATTTGAGCGAGCGGCTTAGCCAACAGCCCTTAATTATGTTATTACGTACTGGTTATGACATTTTAAGAAAAGGATATACCTTGTTCTTCTAAAAATATGATGACCTGCTAAACTTTGATTTTGTAGTATTCATTATTTTCGCCAGGGAGAAATGCCTAAAATGGGCGCATGGGTTATTTTATATTATATTCTTCGCGCTTTCTGAAATCCGATGTCTTTTGGAGGCTTGATGATTCTTTCTTTGGCGCCAGTGGTAAATGCGATGCATTACTCTTCTCGAGTCTCTTTCAAGCGCTTCATGCTTTTAGAGAGACATTGAATAAATCTTGATTAAATGGAACCCAGGGGCCCATGATGCGAATTTCCTGGTTTGGAGAAGAGACAGGCTTTAAGACACTATAGCGGGCAGGTGAACGAACGAGTTTATGTAACCACACCTCATTTTGGTACGTAGGGCCGTGAAATTCTGTAAAAAAAATCCTGAAAAACCTTACCGCAAAGTTACACCTCATACATCACCACGAAGAAACAGTTTTCCTCTAAGTGACCGATGGAAGGGAAATGGGGGGGGGGAGAAACGTGGGAGTTGGAAGAAGGGAGGGGTCCTCCCGAATGGCGAATAAGGAAGGTCATGGACGGGAGAATAGTCCGCTGGGTGGGGGGAGGGGAGCAGAAGGGCGCGAGGGATGATGCATGCAAGTTTACGAGGGGACGGACGGGCGTCACAACGGCGATTAAATCTGTTTGCTGAGCAACCTCATGGGGATAGGGAGAAGAAAGATCGCAATCGTTGAGAGGGGGGGACTACGCGCAGACGGGAGGGAGGGAGTAGAGAGAGAATCTGGGATTAGGTGAAGGAAAGGAACCAGTCGGTTTATCGCAATTCTGGAAAAAAATCATGACATTACCGGCATTTCCGCTTTGATGATAATAACGTCGGTAAGAATTTTGAGGTTTAGGGTAGAGGTTTAGTCATTTTCAAAGAGTCCATTGAAATTAAACTATGGTGCATCTCTAGTTGGAGGAAATAAATTTTATTTAAAATACTACGGCCAAACTAATTTACACGTTTTCGGTATTTGAATATTAATAAATTGGTTATATGTCTTCTAACAAGGGAAGAACATAGTGCTTAATGAGATGATATCTCATAGTATGACTTCAGGTTTTCCATAATAATATTTAGGTAATTCATAGACTAAAAATAAGATCGTCTTTGAAATATTTTAGGAATATTTCAATAATTATTAGAGTACATATAAGGAATGGCCATCCAGCAGAACTCTTCATATGCTCTGTAATCAATATTTTTATGGAAGAATCTGTTCGAGGACTGTTTCTGCGAACTAGTTGGGATTGGTATAGAAAGATATTTCCTTATTCATCGTGAGATAAAATCAATCTATGATGAAAACAAAGGTCGGGTAAAAATGACACTGAAACGTTATAATACCTAAAATAAAAGCCAATTAATCAAAAAAGATATTTTAGAAACATAGCTCTAATGCTATGAAGAATTTGAAAGCGATTATCTTATCAGTATCAAGTCCCCCAATTTATAACAGTAATCAGAATTTCTCCATAAGGCTACTCTTTCTTTAATTTAATAAACTGATATTCATCCCTAAGGATGAATATCAGTTTATTAAATTAAAGGATATGATTCACATCTGCCATTTTCACCTCCAGCTAAACACACACTTTGCTCCCCTTTTATTTTTATTTGAAACAGATTTTATTCCATTTTTAACTGCCAGTATAATGTATAATTAACATATATGTAGCAATTTTTTATATATTTGACGCCAGTAATGCGGTACCCATGTAAACATAACTCATGAGACGCTACGTTGAAATATTTTTTCGCCCAAACACATCCCTGAGACCTATGCAATACTCTAGGAGGCTAAAGAAGAGTCTGTTATTCCCGACAGGCAGAGTTAAAATAAGATTTGACTTGTTTAAGATGGACGACAACCAGCTAAAAGAAAAATGAACAAAAAGCTCCCGTCACCTCACGGAAGAAAAAATTGACACTACCGCTGGTATTGTGAAAGGTGATAGTTGACCAAGATTAAGAATAGCATCAAAAAGTGTTGAAAATTTTATTGGGTGCCATCGAAATTTGGTTATAGAAAAATTACACATGGGACATGTTTGTTCGCGGAGTGTGTCGCGAAACAACTGTCTCACGCAAATCAATATGAAGTGTGTTTACCACCTCCCTGTAGTTCAGACCTAATCCCATGTGATCTATCTCTTTCTATAATATGAATAAACAGCTTCTAGGAAAGTGGTTTTAATCATTGGTATTCGTATATGATTTCTCTAATTTACTAGTTTGTACTATACTCGTATATTAAAATTTGCTGGAATTTCGCAACCGGCACAGGGAAGGGCTTCCTACCATCATACGTTAATTTCCATAGTTGTAAATCGTAGTGAAAGATGAGTCCCCAGACTTCTAAAACTAATCTTCAAACCGTTATAGTCTTTTAATGGCTTAGTCTCAGTTGATTTTGTTGTCATTTATCTCAGTTGAAATTTTCCTTACCAAATGCCCAACATTTCCAACATCCAACCTGCTGCTGTCGTTTTCTCTACATTTTGGTCTTACTCTAAGTAATCACGGCCAATGTATCACTCCCATTAGGAATGTTAACTATCTACCAAAGAAATAAGAAGATTTTTTTGGCAAATTTCCTAATACTTGATTACTGTCCAGTTTTTTTTTTTTAATTTACACTACATCAGGGATCTCAGGCAGGATCACAACGTGCAAAATAGTCGTCAATAAATAGTATATAATTAGATATAAAAACTTATATTTCATCATTTGATATCTTTCGTTCCTACAGTAAATTCTAGCTGAAGTACTAAAGTCATAGAATTGCGTATTTTAAAGGCCTTAAAAACTTTTGAATCTCGGTCATTAATTATCTCCAAAGTTCACCTGAGTATTTTTCACACTATCCCGAAAATATTTTTTACTTGACTACAATTTTATATTTCTACATTTACATAGTATTCTGAAAGCCATTTCTAGGGTATCTGGCTAGGTTTATTCCAAGCCTGGCATGGCATATCAAGTGTCGCTTAAATGCCTGTTACCACTAAATACATGTAGTTGTACGGATGTAAAATAAGCCAAATGATATCGATCGATGATCGAGATATATAAATGACCGTATCTAAGAGTAAATACCTCGTTAAGTATGAGAGATGAGCAGCTTGAAAGAATACCAAATAAGTTATGCAGGTTTAGAATAAAAATCAAGAAAAAAAGAAAAGATCGATGATCGAGATATATAAATGACCGTGTCTAAGAGTAAATACCTCGTTAAGTATGAGAGATGAGCAGCTTGAAAGAATACCAAATAAGTTATACAGGTTTAGAATAAAAATACTAACCACACAATTTGCAACTCATAATAATAATAATAAGATTTTAATAAACCCATCGTTTGCTGTCTAACTCCTATCTTTAGGGAGAAAAATAAAATATAATCAGTCGTTGCTAGATTTGATTTAATTAATCTTATTTTCATCATATATCCTACTGTAAGATGACCCGGGTGATGCATGCACGTATACATTTTAGCATTATTGTAAAAGATAGTTATTTCCAATTTATGTAAGATATAAAATCTGGGCTTCGACTTTCTCTCCGTTAGTGATTCTCAGCTTAGTGCTTCTAATAATTCACAATGTTTCTAATTTCATCATAACAACGTCTTATAAATCCAGCTCCATTCGCTGAACACGATCTAATTCGGACCAACTAGTCATCAGTTTTTTACCCTCTAATAATTTTACCCAAGAAATCTTTTAATAAAGCCTAATTTTATGCTACACTGTTCAAATGTTCCCCGAATGCATTTCCTCTTAAAGAGGTCGTCGAGTGAAAGTAACACCTTTGTATTTTATCGATTCGTAATTTGCTTTTTCGGTTCGAAGGATAGATTATCCGAATAAAAACATTCACTGATACACAATTGTGTAAATTTAATCCTATTTTCTATGTGCCACACGAAAACTGAATTACGTTAAAATCATCTTCTAACGTTACTTTATCTTCAATGTTAAAAAATCAATCTGTAAAAGCTTACACTGTCAGCAAACGACAGATCTTATCTATTAACTACGCTATTAATAAGCTATAGCGGTTGAAACTTATGAGGAACGCCTGATATGACTTCGACTGCATTAATGGGCTTCTGTGAATAAAAACGCTTCGGTGAAAACCTTTTAAATTTAGGACAAAATAATATTGTTTCCTGGAATTACTTTATTTTACTTCTGTGATAAAATGATGAAATAATTCAAAATGGTAATCTAAACAACTAATTTGGAAAACTTGGAATACCTTGATTTTGCGCTAAGATAATTTTAAGGAAGGCAAATATATAGGTATAAAAAATACTCAGAAATATTATGAAGTAAAATAAAAAACCACAAAGTTAAAACTTATACACTGATTAGAGCATTTTAAGGATCTGATACGAACGTGAAGACAGAAGTGTATAAAACAAACCAGAGATCATATCAAAGTGGTTCAGACAAATTTACGTCATCGTTTGAGGCAAGTTGGCATTCAAAAGGAAAAGTGACAGTGCTGGGCTCTGGAATTTGCCGTAATAACAAAATCTTCGAGTGAAAAAAGGAATATCAAAACTTTATATTTTATGCCACACAATATACATACAATATCTCAGTGAAGTTGAGCCACGAGATAAACGGTTGAACTTGTTGGATAACCCATTTAATCTAAGCTCGAATCATGCTCTAGTAGGAATTCTCCATCACATTTTCAAAAATAATTTTTTTCACCGCAATATGACCTTTTTCAGAACAACATTTCGGAATCAAAAACAATCACAGCACCACCTAAATGCCATTACTTCTGTAGGGTCACGACGTTCAACAACGAGGCGAGTAATAGTAGAGACGCCCTTCGAAGACAGGATGGTAATGACATCAGAATGCGAGAAGCGGGAAATGACGAGTGGGATTTCTCTCTCGTAAAGGCCGGAGCCATGCGCCAATTCCCGCTGCGGTCATTTACATCGAGTGCTTCCGGATGGAAATTGTAAACACGGACTGGTAGGCCGGGGTGCCCAAGGAGAAGGCAGGGTGAACCTCAGAACCCATGACGGGAGGAGCGTCAGCATCAAGGGGTGCCGAGGGAACACAATGAGCCGGCCATTAACCACTCCCCTCCCATGTTCCATATACTACAGCCCTGGATGCAACACGAAGTGGATTGTATGCGGAGCACACGACTTGCAGATCAAATAAAGGAAAATATAAGCAGAATCAACCGTAAAGGAATGAACGAATCGACAATGAGCTTGAGGGAGGGCTGATGCAAACCATTTCTAAGAATGAACAAGCATGATGACGTCACGCAAGATGTGGGATGAAACTCGAGTGAACTTATTCTGGATAAATTTTAAGCTACTAAATTAAGTACAGAGCCTGCGCTTAGTTACACTGACGGGCTATGTAACTTAAATGATTAATTATTGTAAGGAAACGTTGTACTCCCTTTCATAATTTACAAAAGATAGTCATTTTTGTTAAAAAATTTGTATTTCAAGGTTTGGTGTGGCTTTAATTTATGCATTATTATATTAACATTAGATTTTAATCTAAAATTAGTGATTAATGGGAGACATATTCAAAGTCAGCTTAGTGACAAGTTCATCCCATGTAGTATGCGTGGGTGGCATGAAGAGTTGAACATAAAAATCACCTGATCGCTGCTTGGTCTTAATACTAAAATGTCCCTTCAAAAATACCATGAATGAAAAAAGTTATTGGGACTCTGAAAATCTTATTTTACAAAATCTGCATGGATGTTTTTTTAACATTTGCTCATATTTATTTTCACCATAGCTCATTTACTGATGGACAATTCAAAGAATTGGTAAAACAAAAGGAAGCGGCTGATCATAACAAATAAAGAGATTCAAAGTGGTGCTCAACCAATATTGTACTTTTTTCCTAATAGAGTACTTCGAAAGAACTTTTACGTATCAATTTTTCTGCCTTATTTCCCATTTGATATTTGCACATTTAGTCAGTTTCCTTTGTAGTACCAAGTTTCGGCAGCTCTCATTCTTCTTCAGTGTATTTTTAAAAGGTTCTAGTTAAACATCGAAATCCATACTACACCCAGATGGTTTTCCGCAAAGAATCATGTAAAGTATGTATAAGAAAGTAAAGAATTGCCGAATAGTCAAAAAAATCTTCTATTACTTTTAAAATGTATCCAGCTACCCCTCTTTTTTCGTCAAGAAACAAATATTTCGTTCTTTTATTCGTTTGACTTTACTATATATTGAAATAATAATTCAAACACAATAGGTATTGCCTACGTCCGTAGATTTTACAGTGTTACAAATTGTCACATATATTAAAACGAGCATTGCTGCTAAACTATGCATTACTGCCATATATTTACACAAAATTTTACATTTAATTTCAATAACAAATGCATTTGATATACTTTTGCGCTACTAAAATACTCTCGCCAATAGTTTCAAGCTCCGCTTCTAACAAAGAGAATATCACTACTCTTCCACTAAACTTTATTTCTACTTATTTCTACTTCTACTAAACACTTACTACTCATACTACTATGTTCACCCATTTTCAAAGCGGCTTATTTACTTAAAATTATTCCTTTTTTTCTAATTGCTATTCTGATTCTTTCCTTACAATCTTCCATAAAATGTTTGCTATCCCGATTTTTCCCGTTGAAAGCATCAAATACTATCCTCCAAGATTCCCCGGCTTAGTCGCATTATGCCTTTTATGTAATGCTTAAAAGATCTTTCACTTTTTCATTTCATTTCAATCTACACACACCGAGAATTCACTCAATTCTTACACTCAACTATTCATTTAAACTCTTCCAAGAAACATCTTCTCCTACGTTTTTAATAAATATTTTCTATTCCTCCTTTTCAGTTTCAGCTTATAATCATTAAGTGCGCAGTCCTACTTTACTCATAAAAATCTTTGGCCATCATTTTAACATTCCCATTACGATTTTAACATTCGCATTTCATATTTTTAAAGGTGGTTGCCAGATTTTTGTGAGTTTTTTAAGTTTGCGGAAGCCTTTTACCACTTTCCAACACAAAGGGAACTGAAAAAAAAAGAAATATTTCATACAACTGCACCGATGAGCCGTATAGCAGCTGAGTGAAATGAGGGAGTATATACTGGTTAAGTTTTCTATTAGAGGATAATCAACTTGTGAAGTGCTCTCGTAAATGTTGTCGTGGATGGAGAGTTTTTAATGTCATCAGGGAGAGAGTTTCACTGACGGCATGCTCTACCATGAAAATATTTGTTATAGATTTCCGTGCGATGATACGGGACAAGAAGTTTATTTTTACTTTAATTTATTCACTATTACATTAACATTAAATGTTCCTGGTGTTCCCTTAGTGGATTGAACTGATAGGGGAGGAAATGTTTGTAAAAATATTTAGGGGTTGGTTTGAAAATATCCTGTAGAAAATTGAAAGAATATGTAAATGCCTGCAACCTTATAACTTTAACCAGGATATTCTCGTAAATAAGTCAGGAATATGATCGTATTTTATAAGATCACATACGAACCACACACATGAATTATGGGTCCTCCGGAGTTTGATTTTCAGTTCACCTGGAAGATCTTGGTATTCCACATCAAATTAATCAAAATTGGTTATGAGAAGAGCTTATACAAGAATCATCTTTAAGGAGAAGGTAGTAGTGAGCTTTCCACTGAATGCAGGGATGAGTTTATTTTTCTGCACATTGCAATTGCATGATCAGTCCAAGATAACGTTTCATTGATGGTTACGCCTAAATTATTTACTGTCCTTAGGTATGATATGATAGATCCTTATATTTCTAGTGGCGGAAGTATATAAATACTTATTTTAGAATGTACCTGTAGTTTATGGTATCCGAATATAATGGATTGATGGGGTTTATTTCAGTAAATGTTGTATACCCCATTACAACATAGCAGCAAAATCTAAATTAATATCGTTAATAATTCTATGTAGATCGTGAAGGCAGGAATGGTGATATATTTGTGAATCATCAGCGTAAAAGTGATGACTGCAATTAGAAATACCTTTACTTGTATCATTTATAAGCAGGGAAAAAAGCAAGGCTCCAAGAATGGACCCTTGTGGAACGCCACTGTGTATTTGAAGCCATTTAGAGGATGAATTAGGTGTAATGACCCTTTGAAATCGGTTTCTTAAGTATGAGCGAATCCATTGTAAAAACAAGGAAGAAAAGTTCAAGATTTGTTATGATGGTAAAAAGGTTTGCTGAAATCGACACCGGTATTTTGTGGGTAGCTGGGTAAAATGTGGTTACTCAAGATCATTTTCGAAGAATTCACTCGTGCATAAGGGGCGAAGATTAGCGATGTTGCCTGTAGATGTCAAGGTATTTTGAGTGGGAAGTCAAATGATGTGCATCGATTTGTGACCAAAAACATGGGCATGAGAAAGGTGTATGCGAGGCTGGTGCCGCGAGTGCTCTCTGAGTAACCAAGTGAGTAACGGACTATCTGGCCCGGCACAACGTGGCATTTTCTAAATCGACTCGCTCCTACTACTTTTGGGAAAAACCATTAAGGTAATCAATATTTCACTGCAAACATACATTCCGCCATGGCGATTAGCAGCCCAAAACTAAAAATTTTGCACAGGCTCGAACATAGATTTTCAAGAATTCTGCTCCTTCCATCACCTGTCATCCCTAACTCCTAAAAGTCACCCAAGCACCAAAACTACCATAAAATCCCGAAAATGATTTCCTCCCATTTTTTATACTATATTTGAACAAATTACTTATAAAGAGAGGACAACCATACTCCTGGCATCAAACACTTTTACTTCTGATGCTTTTGCAAAATAATATCTGATCCCAAGAACCTTTCCTCCATCACTTCACAAAGAGTATTGGCAATCAGCGAATATAATACATAATAGAAGTAGTATCTCAGATTCATATTCGGGTGGATATTGTGGAACAAACCATGCAGTGCGATTTCCTGGGTAACATCACTGTAAATTCCAGTTTAAAACATACAAAGAGTTAATTCAAAGGGAATGATACCCTTTCATATCATAGGCAATCTCCAAGTTGATGCCTGTAAATGTTGTTACCAGCACATATTTGTACAAAACTAGCTTGATAGTTGATTCATTATTATTTTAATTAGCTACTTTCTATATTTCCATTCGCAGGCTCTATAATTATACTTTAAACAGTTTCACGAGTCCAGCCCCAGTAGCATTGTGAAAGTGAAAAAAGATGAGAAAATTTCCCTCAACATTTTAGATCCATACCTATTTGATTCCCAAATTAGGTTATACGTGACAAAGATATCAGGATTGTTCTTGAGCCTGTCAATATTATGTTTATTTCCTATTTGCACAACATAAAATATACATTTTTCTACCAATGAAAATCGATATTTACCATCCTTCCATTTTTTAACGACTACTTAACAAAAAGAACATTTGCTCTCAAGACGTCAATCTGTATGCAAAACCTGTCATGCGGTATTTACGGGAAATCTAAGACCAGACCTCTAACTTTTTTCTTATCGAACGGTTATTTAAGAGTACAAGGAGTCCATAGATTTTTGTGAGGATGAATACTATCGTCTGACTTTGATTGATTACTTTTTAATTTATTTTAGGCTTTCACCGTGAGATTTGTGATTGAATGCCTTCTATCATTCCATTTAATATCTTCGTAAATACTTTTATAGTTCCGCAACAAACCACTTGGCAGCAGCCTCGCGAATGGTTTTCTACCATTTTATCTTTGTTGTGGGCGAGACAGTCCAGTTGAATAGAGCGTAAGGCCACTGTCCGGAGTATCCGGGTTACATTGTGAATTGCGTACGCCTCTGAGCACCCCTTACTTCATTCAAGCTGTGTGATGTTTTTGGTACCAGATCTTCCGGAGAAACTGCAGGCAACAAAGGGAAAGGGAGTGACCCCAGAACCGTAAGGTGTAAATACCATTGAGGTTTGAATTGGATGTGCTATAAACTCACCGATAAATCCAACCTTCGAGTTGATTACTAACTGAGAGTATTTTAAAAATAAAAATGCACTTTTGAAAACCCTCCCCTGATATTAGATGTACCGGTACTAGACAGTACGCATGATCCGCAAGTTCTCCTTACTTCCAATCCTTCCTCCTATTTTTTCAGAAAACGCTTAACAGGAAAATCTCTCGAATTATTTGTCATAAAAGACTTCTTCTTTTCATATTAATTCTGCAACACGAGTGAGTTGATTTGACGACCTTCCATTTTCATTTTTTTCTTTGACTGAAACCGTATCGACATGATTTTAATTAACATATCCACGACAGTGCTAACTGCAATATGCTTCTTAATATAGGCTGTATCGCAGTAGGGATAAAGCCTAAAGGGACACATCTTGTGGGGCGGTCTAAGTCCTCCCCCCGCGCCTACCACACAGTGCCCCTCGTGTTGGAGGACTACTGCAAAACCACTCAAAGGCTTTTCTATCATGATAAATTTCCTATTAAATAATCAAAATTTGGCCATTAAGGAGGGATTTACCCTATCAGTTGACAGGGAAAATTACCCATTTCATTCTCCGGATTACATGCCATGAGACCAGCGGTTATTCAACGGATAGGTTTGCTCAAAACATGTTGTCCACGCAACAAGGAATGTCATGAAAGACTGCAGTAGTATGGGAATGGGTTGGTCTCTGATCCCCGTTCAGGAGCGGGGTTGGAGACTTGCCCTCACTGGCTCTTAGAAAGCGGTGACGTCAGTGACATAACGGGAATTAGTTCCGGCTTTTCCGAAGGATGGGAAATTCAAACAGCCTCAACATACCAAACGTCTTTCTTTGTAATAGTGAAGACCAGTTTAGAAAAAATAATTTCAAAACTAAATATGGTTAAGGATGTGTTGCCATGAGATTCAACCGTGTGAAATAAACTTGCAAGCCTCTAGTCTTAGTCAGTTATTCTACCCTTTACCGCAATTATTTCTTAGACTTATCCGCTGAACTTCCCCGAGATTCAAAACAGAAAAAATGGCAAAGAGGAAAAAACATTCCCACCGAATCCAACTTGATAACCATATGTGTCAACATGCTCTCCGTATTTTCTATCAGCATGCCGTTTCGTGGTTAATTTGGTGATAAAAAATAGAGCAAGTCAAAGATGAAAATAATCTTAATCACTCGAATGGTGAAAAAATGTATATAAATTTATACCAGTTCAGTCCAATGCAGCGAAACTATCCGGTAATAAAATTTCCATTCTGTAAAAATTCCATTCCAAAGTTATTTGATTAATCCTGGTTTATTACATTCTCCCACTTATTAAATTAAAATAATAATATCTAAATTAAAAAACACTTATTTTTTTACAAATTTTATCAAAAGAAAATTTGCATTCTTAAATGCTTTAAATATAGGTTTTTGCAAAATATTTCTGCACAGCGAAATTATGATTTCATCGCGATTGACATTCTGAAGGGAAAGTAAGCAAATAGACCAGCAAAATGGGTCCAGCAATTAAAAATGGGACAAGAGTTAGACCCGCAAGCATATCCCAAGGGGCGGCCGGTGCGCTGCCGGGGGGCAACGGCGGCGGTCGCCAGGGTGGACGGCGCGCTGTGAAGCGGGATCGGGGCGCGGGATGGCGTTTTATATAGTTGGCGACGAGAGAGAGAGAGAGCCCGTCAGAGCAGGGGAGGTGGTTTGCAGCAAATGGGGTCGCTCAGGCCAATG
The DNA here is from genome assembly GCF_022747635.1 of Hetaerina americana. Lineage (NCBI taxonomy): Eukaryota > Metazoa > Arthropoda > Insecta > Odonata > Calopterygidae > Hetaerina > Hetaerina americana. Next base: position 30,371,259 of record NW_027286763.1, read on the forward strand.
CCGAAGGACGGGCATAGGACGAGTGCAGCGGAGAGTGCATGTCAACAGCCAGCCAGACGATAGAAAGTAGGATCAGTAGTCCGGTACCACGGTACAGAGAACTACCCATATTGCTCACAGAAGTTCGGTTATTACAAAAACCGTCACAGTAAACATTCCACTCACTAATGTGTAACATATCCTCGTTCAATTACGTTCACCGTAAATCTCTTTCATTTGTCTATAATATTTTGTTCACATGCTCAATAAATTGTTCCTAATCATTAATTCTGTCTCTAAATCTTTAATTCTTTCCATTCCGCAACACCTATTACAGTTTAATTTGTTGATATCTCGGCTATAATGTGTGTATATTCTATTATGGGTATTTATTTTGCTCTCTGGCTATATTAGCCAATTGCCACCCTTCCAACCTTCGTTTTACCTATCATGAATAAATGAATTCCATTGCATTGGATGTTTTCAAATATGAATTGAATTTCATGAATTGAATGTTTTCAAATTTCATATTTGAATACCATGGTTGCGAAATTTTTAAGTACAGTTAACGTTCTCATATGAACGATAACCTCAAAAATAAATGACTAACTTTTCCCAAGAATTGTTTCATAGTAGATGCTCATGAATAACTTCCGAATACGTGGATCTCCTGATTAGAAGCAGGAGGAAAACGTTCACCTTTCGGTCACTTTAAGTATCGAAAGGCACATAATAAGTATCTAACCAAATGTTCTATCCGACATGTAAATGGCGTAAAACAGGTACCTGTACATTGCACTGAGGTGACATCATACGAACACTATCAACTTTCAGACATCTAGGATTAACTCCACCAATGGACACTTAGAGAATCTTTTAAGATAACTACGTAGGTATTTTCATCTCAAAATGAGAATCTTGATCCTTCTTGCGCCAGAAGTGGTGACTTCACTTCAGAGAGTGAAAAATGAAGGATTTACCCAATGCTATAGTAATTACATCATTAAAATAAATTTATTTTTTCTGAAAATAAAGATCGGTCTTTAGCCTCATTCGCCCTGAATCAGTGTCAAAACATCTGGTTTTAGGAGATCGTTTTTGCCTTTCTGTGACCATAGAGACTAAAATTAAGTATCGATACCCATTCCCGATGTAATTTTCTGGAACTTTGCGATGAAAAATATAAGATTTCCAGCAATCCTCTTCACATACTCTTAAAAAAGGAAAGTTTTCTAACATATAAGTCGAAATTTCATCTATTCTCACTTTCATTATTTGAATCCCTCCTAAAATTTGCCTTATAAAGGAAAAACAGGTAAACCCATAGTTGGTACATAATAACTTCTCCAATTACTATAATGTAATGCCCACCAGTTATTTGCGTATAATATAAACATTTTTGCCCTCACTATAGAGGCTGAGAAATATGCTCATCAACCAGCACAGGAATACAGTTACGTTTAAGTGATATAATTTCTAATTACTCTTAGTCTATTAGAAGCGTACGCATATTCATTTTAACTTCCTAACTTGCCTTAAAGAACCTTCCTCAAGATCCTTCACACAACTGAGGTAATTCAACTTATGCATCAAACATTTAATTAAGACATCGACGTGTAACATTGCCAACCGGTGAACCAACTCACCTTACAGAATCAAGTTCATTGGCACGCGGACTCGTACAAAGGACATCCGTCACGCGCTCTCACACACTCGCCTCACTGAAACCGATTTCTGCAGAAGGAGGACGCACGAGTTGGTATTAACAAGTAGTAGGCGTTTTATAGAAACAAAATCTAAATAAAAATACAATTGCAATGGAAGGACTTCTTTTAATGTGCTTTTCTACATTAAAATTGTTAAAAATGTTTTTAATATGTTTCAAGCTTGTATATAATTTGAATTTTTAGGAAAACTAAATAAACTCCTAATTATCATGTTAAAAATCATCTCAAAACGGCCATGATTCACCCTTGCAATTAATCCCTCAATATAACTCATTGGAATGCCTAAGTCTCCGCTCCTTTCTTCCTCTGCGTCTGTCAAATGAAATATAATGCAACTGCATGTAGTTCACCGCAGTTGTTATTTAATACAATATATAGGCTACTAGCATAATATTACGTACAACAACGGAATTTCTTTGATTTGAAGAGCCGCTCAACGGGCGACACGTCCCTGGTAGCTGAGTTCGACACATCATTGACAGGCTAAGTGATTTTATAAGATCACAAACAAACGAATGCCAAAGATCGACTGAACCATTCGGTACTGGTTTTATCAAGTCATAGAGCGATAAGCCATGTAATACACGCAAAAACTACATGTTTTCTAGACACCGCACGGAAGCAGAGAAATTTTAGTGGTAATCTGAAGTTATTTTTTAATCAACCCAGGTCAAACCAATAAATATCGTAGGTGTAGCAACATTCAAAGGAGTTTTCTGGTATTTTTTATGTAAATAATTTCTAAATTTATCCAGTTAATAACATAACAATCTCGTGGTGATAATAGATAAAAATAATCTCAGGATAAAGATTATATTCGATTGCTATTAGCATATCGCAGTATATACTTAAATTTCTCAAAGTGGAAGGTATATTTCGATCTTAAAAATTTCGACAAGAAGACCTAACGATGGCGAAGAATGCAAAGTTATGAAAATCCATTAAAATTTTATTGATGTAAATTAATTATAAATTCGGAGGGTATTATTTCTTTCAAACTAGATATATTCATTAACATCAATTGTTTTAGGCTGACATTTCTTACTAAAAGTGCGCATTATCAGTCCCACAATTGCATTTCTTCAAGGTTTTAGTTATTAGACATGAATTATCTGGCTATAAAACAAATTCATGATCGAAAATAAAATACTCTTATTACTAATTTTTCCATGACTAATACGAGGTCTGCTCAAAATGTATCACGACTTTTGAGTTTTTTCAAAAATTATTTATTTACTCATGAATATCTATTTTATCACCTTCAAAGTAATCCCTATTAGATATTATACACTTGTGCCAACGTTTTTTCCAATCATCGAAACACTTCAAAAAATCATTTTTGCTGATCTTTTTCAGCTCCTCTAATGCGGTATTTATCTCGTCAATCGATGAGTAGCGTCGTCCTTTCATGGGCCTCTTCAGTTTCGGAAACAAGAAAAGGTCACCGGGGGCCAGGTCTGGGGAACACGGCGGCTGCGGCATCATTGGTGTGTTGTTTTTGGCCAAAACTCACGCACAAGTAACGATGTGTGAACAGGGGTGTTGTCATGGTGCAAAAGCCAATTTTTGTTCTTCCATATATCCGGGCGTGTGTGGCAATTTGCTTCCCGCATAACTTGCAGGTAATATTACTTATTTACCGATCTACCCTGTGGCAAAAACTCATGATGCAACACACCCCTGCAATTGAAGAAAACTGTAAGTAAAACTTTCACATTCCACCGAACTTGGCGCGCTTTTTTCGGTCTTGGCTCATGCTGCAGCTTCCATTGGGATGATTGAGCTTCAGTTTCCACGTCATAACCATAAACCCATGATTCATCGCCAGTTATGACCCTCTGAAGCAAATTTGGGTCGTCGCGGACAGAGTCCAACACCTCATTGGCAGTGTTAATGTGTGGCTGTTTTTGGTCGAAATTGAGCAATTTTGGCACGAATTTCGCGGCGACCCGTGTCAAGCCCGAACCCTTGGTAAAATCGAATGACAGGAGCCAATCGATATGCTTAGGTCCTCAACAACTTCTCTAACGGTCATTCGACGATTGGCCAATACTATTTTCTTCACTTCATCAATGTTGTCGTCAGTTGTTGACGTGATCGGGCGTCCGGCACGCTCTTCGTCGTTCACATCTTCTTGGCCCCCTGAGAACATTTTGCAACACCGATAAACGCTGATTCGGTCCGAGGTAGTTTTTCCATATGTCACGGTCAACATTCCGAATGCGTCCGCGCAGTAAATTTCGTTTTTCACACAAAATTTGATACAGATTCTTTGATCCATTTTTTGGAACAGCCAAAAATCGAAGACAAGCCAAAACACGTTGAAGCAAAACAGCTGTCAACAATTAACTGAAAATTCAAAATGGCAGAAATTTTCGGCATAAAAGTGAGACATAAGTACCAACATAACGCCACAAAAAAATCAAAAATCAAATATATGTAACCCATGACAATTTACGATACATTTGGAACCGACCTCGTACTTAAAAAAAATGCTCCTCGGGAGATATAAATTCCATCAATTATGGCCAATTTCCATTTTTGTTGATGATATTGATGCGAAGGTACGTTCTTTTTTTGAATATGAGACCAACATATGTTTTGATCAGCCAATGGCGGGAATCGAGGGAACTCCTTCGGCTCGAAATTCTTCCTTCTTGCTCATAGGCTTAAGATGGGACTCACCCTTCCTTACATACGCTGGACCTCCTCACCAACTTCTAACTGGGAAAAAGAACACTGTGGAGATTACCTAGGTCAATGCTCTGGTAGAGAGATTCTAATACTAATATTCTCCAAAAATAAATAAAAAATACGGAAGTAACTCAAGTAATTACTGACACGTTATACCAGCCTGTATGATCCTTTTGCCATTATTCATTATTTGATTATTTAACAAGTCCACTCCATCAGAACCAATCAACTAAAGTTATATTTTCTAACGTTGAGCAAGCCGTACGGAAAGTATCTTGGAAGTATAATACGCTTTCTGAACGTATCTAATGGCTTGATATCCAATTCCATTTTGAAACTTGAAGCCCTGCATTCAGTGCAAAATTCAAAGAGCATAAATCAAAAGGTGATTAAATAGATAACGACGATAGAATTACGATGGTAAAAGGCTTTAACTTATGAGAGTAAAAACTATGCTCATTAATAGAAATTTATTATATTATATTTACTATACTACTATCATTTATTATGATATGCTCATTTATAAAAGGTCAAGGTAAAATAAGGCATGGATGACCAAAAGGTTCAGGAAATAGTTTAATCTGGAAGGTTTCATTCAGAAGTGCTGTCCATGAAGCCAATGGCTAAGGCTCGCGACCAATGCCAATGGATCAACAGTGCGTGCACGCGCGGCCATCGCCCCCGTCCTTGCCGTCTCTTCTCATCATCCCCCCCAACCACTGCATTACATAACGCAGCACGACGACGCCCACCGACCGACTGCTCCAAGTTGAACGAACTAGGTCACGCTCAGTAAACATAACGCGCAACCCTCACCTCTCGCTTCTCCGGTGGAGTTGGCTCCGAGTATGTCAGTGCACATCATCATTCAAACGTATGTAAGACATTGAGATATTAGCATTTGATATGTTGAATTGAGAGCTCTAGTGTAGCTACCAATCTTCGGAATGAAAACCTAAGGGAATCAATCTCCATTTCATATGCATGAAAGTGCTCATATGTCTCTGTGCAATATTGGATTAAGGGTTTACATGTATATTCTTAATGGACACAAATTTATGAACGTTTGTAGGCAATCAACCTCAAAATGTCCAATAAACGTTTCTATCTTCATGAGAAATTTTGACGCCTCCCAAGTCCGTAGCTGATAAACGTTAACTATATATGTGCGCGATATATGTAAGCCTATGAAGATACTCATCCAATATGATAATTATATGGTAACATTATTGTGTTATAAATGCTGAGCATCATTTACTGTCTGTATCATAAAAATACGTTATATTCTATATTATAATTTCAACCATAATATTGAACAACACATTTTAACACCCTCAAACCTCTTTTTACCTTATGTCTGAAAATTATATTTCAATATCATTTTAACAAATAACATAATCAAATTATTCTGGTAAATCGTGATTAAAAGTCACATTGTTTTCCCGTGCCCAACAATCACCAGAAATAATAGAACATCACATTAACGAAAGTCACCTAAATCATACACAGAGTTTATGTTCCTAAATTGATTCCTTATAAACCATATACAAATTCTTCGGGCCCGAATAAAAAAATAAAGAATTTTTCACAATATAGCCGGGTGGAAAGTCCTTCATTTGCATCAATCAAAGCTAGCAATAGTGCAAAATTAATTTTCAATTTATTTCGGTCATCATGATAAATTATAATTAATAAATTGGTATGAAAGCGAATGAGATCAAAATCAACAAAATTCCATGACAAACGGAGGTATCCGAGAAGCAAGACGGCTACAAAAATCAATAATGGATACATCATATTTTCTAATTATTAGGTCAATCAATTTTAGAGGAGTAAACTAAGTAGATGCATTGTTACACCACCAAATAACACAGGTGTGTCACTCTTTTCGCAATATATTTGGTCTAAGCAAAACTTTTTCAGTAAATAAGTGTCTTGTTCCTTGAACATGAAAATGCATTTCTCTGTTTTAACATTTGATTTGACTGAGAGGCTGTGAAATTTAGTTAAAAGTCATTATGGAAGGTGAATAATTCTGATATTTGATTAATACGACAGAAATACGATTACAAATTAATTGCATTTCCATAATGATAGGCAATCAATCTAAAAAAGTCTCAACATGTGTAACTTCAACGGTAATGAACAGTGAATTACTGGTGAATTTAACGTAACAGATGATATTTCTAATGAGACACCGTAAGATCATCAGCCATAAAAATTACTCTCAGCGTATCGACGGCTTAATAGACGCAGACCGACATTCCATGCTTCGTAGCTTTCCAGAAGGGAGATCTCCCGTCATCGTTTCCTATAACAAGAGATAGTACGGCCTACAACTCCATTAATGATATATTCATCACCTTTCTTCATCGTCCTGAATATCATACCGGATCACCTCGTTGGCAATACTGACACGGTCGGTTTCCACACCAACACTTTGGCGCGTGGATTATTTGGGAAGTAGCCGAGGACGTCCATGGTTCCGAGACAATTCTCCTACCCTCTTTGAGAGTTTCGACAAATAACTTCGATGGCATTCCAACTCTCTTTGAGAGGAATATCCGACGATGGCACGGTCTCCTTTCTAATCCCTGACAGTGGGACACGGTGGAGAAAACGTGGAATCCCAAAAAGAGGTTATGGCGCCGTTGTCTCCGTGCCATGGTGGAAACGAAGGGACGATGTTGGCGCACGCGACAGGAGCACAAGTGCTCCCGTGACACGGGGAGGGTGCTTGGGGCTGAGTGCCTCGAACCTCCCCTCCCCTTCAATATGCCACCCACCCTCCGTCTATTCACTCCTTGGCCTCCAAAATGACGACCCGGCCGAAGGCCGATAGGAGTGCCACGGCAAGGTGGGCATCAAATAGGGACCGCTGAGGATGTTGTCTTTACCTTCTCAACCCCGAAATAGAATGAAATGCCATTGTCTCTCGCCCTCAATGCCACAGCAGAAGGCGTTCACAAAAAAATATTCAAACTGCTCAAATCAAGCATTGTCCTTCCCAAGGAATTAACCAAATGTAACGATAGGCAAAGATAGCCTTAATATGACCTCCACACGCGCGGAATACACATTCAGTCAGGGTATTTACCATTCCTGGGCCACTATTAGGTTTCTCAGGTTCATCTAGTGACCAAAATATGTCATAGTTTGAATTGTATACAGTGTTTTTCAAGGTATCGCCCTGTAACTTCCATTCAGTAGCCAAAAGAACTAACCACTGAGGTAACCACTAAGTAAGAACTAACCACCTTTGCCTAATATTTATAATTTATAAAAATAAAATAATATACTTCAAAATTAATAAATGTCGTTTCAACACGCGATTTCAAAACTCATTTGCTGGTACCCACTCAGCAAACCGAGCAAATTTCAAACTACAGAATCGTATACTGCATAAGTTTCGGTATATTGTATGATAATTTGACCCATACACATGATTAATTTCATATAACTTCGTCTATACTTATGCAAACAAGTCAAAATATGTAAGGTTGAAAGACACCGATAAGGCTTAATTGAAAAATTGCTACAAATATTGTGTTTAATATACGATTAAGTAGAATTATTTAATATTTATTCGTGAAAGGGACCAGATATCAGTTTCTACGCTCTAGTCTGATCTTATTCCATGTTTTCAGGCTTAACTTTGCGGAAATCCATTATCACTGAAATAAAAATATCAATATATCTTTCACTCAATTTTATTCGGTAGAACTAGTTTCGACGCATTGGCCTCATCCTCAAGTACCTAGGCAGTCTGATAATAATTAAATGAAGTAAGATATTAATGCATCTTCACGTTTTTATAACATAATTATCTCCCATCCAAAGATAATGGAATATATAGTAAACAACATTCTAGGAGTTAGTCAATAATGTGAGTGCTAATAAAAAAAGGAAATATTTTTTCAGGATAACTAAAGAGATACTTCAAAACTTTTGAACCATGGCATTAATGAAGGGAAAAACTCTATTGAAGTGCAAGAGTAAAATGAATCGAAATGAACGCTGAAATTTACAAAACAAAGCTCGTAGAATGATTCGAAGTGATTGACTAATTTGATGACGTTAAGTAAAGACATAAGAAGTTACGCATAGAAAATCTTTGATTTGAAGGATGTTTTAGAAGTGGGAAAATTGAAGACAAAGAGGTTGGAGGGTTGATTACGAATTAATGAATAAGACACGTGAGAAAACAACTTATGCCATTCAAATCACCCGAAAAAAGAAAATCATATATAAGGAGAATTAATTGTGCATTGAAATATTGCCATCCTAGTAGAAGACAGAATAGGCTATGAAAGTGTTATAAAGTTAAAACAAAATGTTGGTAGGATATATCATTATGCGAATGACAGTTATCTAATTTTCACATCGCAACACCGACGGGCACCAACCCTTCCAAATAGCCCAAAGCTTCTTAAATAAAAACGAAGATAATCAATTGCTGCCATTATCATTGGTGGAGAGGGGATAAACAAAGAAAAAGCCATCAAAAGGATCGGAATTTCCATTGATGCAAAACAACCAAAGATGGTGCTGCGAACACTGTCGCCCACAATTGTTAACGGTGAAACACATTGCAGTGGTTCCCATGCAGTTTGGACGCGCGAGTTTTGGACGACTGCTTCCTCAAAGAACGGACCCAACAGCCACATAATTTCAGGCGTCGAAGCGCACAATCATCTTCTATGACTGCCCGTCACGCCAAGAGAACATCAACTTGGCAATTATGGAGCCAAAAATTTTAAATCGATTAACCTACCCTGTAGTCATTGTCCCAAATAAGCACTCGCCAAAATCGGTGTGAAATAATTATCTTGTAAATCCACGTCATGAGGCAAATCGTCATTAACCCTTTGACTGCGATTTCAAACAAGCATGAAAAAATAGATTTACTGCTCTCTTCCCTTCGTTATGATAATTATTTTTCAAATTTATTTAATCGATGCCCTGAAAAAATTGATAATTTTAAATATATCACATCATAATTTTATCTTTTTATGATGATTACTTGGAAGACCTATTCTGCACAACTTACATATTCAAAATTGAATCGCAATGAAAGAAACTAGGGCAATATTAGTATTTCTACATTTCTCCATTCTCCTTTTTACATTTTATCCGAAGCCAACATACATTATTCAATAAGTAAAACGTCTCTCCAATTCGATACTAATCTTCTATATTAGATGTATTAGGAATATAAGATCTATCCATCTATAACTTTCAGTGATCAAAAAGATAAAATATCCTAATCTTGAAAAGGAAAAATAATGTCACATTTATTAATGTAATCTCTAGCTAAGGAATGTTTCTTGCTTAAATATTACACTAAATGAAAAATTGAATGTTACAACGAGGTATAGACACCTTTTATTTACTGTATCGTCTTCCATATGACTTGATATAGAAGACGATACAAAAAACTTGGGTATTTTTTTTCACGATATTTAACATATCGTGAAAAAAATACCCAAGTTGTTGCAGTATTCCTGTATTTAAACAGAGTCGATAAAGTCCCGCACAATGAAGTATTACATGAAGTTATATGCTATGGTATTAATGAGAAAATAATAAATTGGATCAGAGACTTCTTTTCAAATCGCAAAAAAATAAAAGTCATCGATGGGTTGTGCTCAACGGATAGAGATATAACTTCGGGCGTCCCCTGTGGAAATCGGGCCACTTCTATTCTTAAAATAAATTAATAGCTTAAGCTCACACGTATGTGGCAATTTCAGATTATTGCAATAACAAATTGGTGGAATGAATGGGGATAGGTACATAACATAGGCAAACGCGCAGTTTTGAAATTTTGGAACAATGAAAGTGACAAACAGGACTAAAATTATGAAAAAGAGATTTCAGTGCTAACTATGGTCATTAAAGTTAAATTTTTTGGTGTAGTAATAACAAAACGCATTTAATGGGGAGCACATATCAGGACAATTATTGAATCCACTTTAAAGAAACTCGGCGGCTTCATTTAATGGGTGGTGGGGAAATATAATGAGAAAGAAAAAACGAGGTATTATTTCACTCTAGTTAGGCCGCATTTGGAATATGCCGCAAGAATTTGGAATGCTCGGAAGAAAATTTGGCAGAAAGAATTAAACAAGGTCCAGAGAAAATCCACCAGGTTTGCGAAAATTTGTTATAATAAGGAAACGAGGGTCACAGGTATTTTGGGGGAATCAGGATGGGAGCCACTTGAGATCCGAGGAGAACAAGTGACACTATGTCTTTAAGAAATGTTCAGAACAAACAAGTTTAACAATGACACTGAAGGAATTATTATGGCCCCACACTATTTAGAAGGATCAGGGAACAAAGATAAGATAAGAGAGAGATTTCATTACATATAGATACAAAAACTCGTTCTTTTCCTGGACAATCATAAATCATAATAACAGGAAACCAAAGTCACTATAGAAATATCAAAGACATCAAATTAAGAAGTCTGAAGAAGATTAAATAGTCATACGGTTTATTTGTTGATACATGTGTATAATAGTTCATAGTATATGTATTTGCATCTGTGTAAGCTATGAAGGTTTTTTCATGGATATAGTATACCACTTTGTGGATATAGATTAGCATGAATTTGTGGGTTTCAGATGCAGTTTTATTCTCTTTTGCGGGTGATCACCTAACAACCCCAGCCTTTGCAGCGCCTTGCGGGGTAGTATGTACTGGCACAGGGTACTATATACTGGCACGCGAATCATCGCTCTTGCAAGATGAAGATGCGTCTGCCGTGGGTTAGTGATTTAGCAATTTTAAATTGCCCCTTTCTCCTCTTTTAACACATGAAATTAAACCACCCTATCGTTTTAGCTAAAACTGTCAAGAATTTACAATTGCCCAAGATGTCAAAACCATTACATAAATGCAGCATTGGGGAAAACGGTTACATGTTGACTTCTTTTTTTATTCAAATTCTTAAGGGAAAAATGTACGAGTATGAAGATGTGCCCATAAAAATTGTTAAATATTAAATCTATCATTGTGATATGTGTAACTTTAAACTGTGGAGCAAACCTTCCTTGAATTTTTCATGTACAGTCATGTAGCATTGGAGATGGAAGTTAAAGAAAAAATTCTAAAAATCGTTTAATGGAAATTTTGACATGAACAGGTATAGCAGCACATAAAGAACACTTACTAGTCCTGGTATGAAACATAGGAGATAGCCGTAAGGGTCTCGAAATCCCTTAATTCTATCAGTAGACCAATGCCAGGGGATTAATTTTTCAAATCTAGTAGATATAAAAACATTTACTCAAGTAGATTATGAACACATGTAAATATTTTCTTTCGTCTTTTTGTATTGATTAAAATCATAGTGGCAGCAATTAAATGTCGTAATCAGAATTATTGGACTCACTTTCCTGGAATACTTTTTTAAATTGGAATTTCGATTTACATGTTTCATATGACATTCATCCTTTTACTTCATAATTATAATCATGTATTAAAAATAACAACAAGACGGTCAACACTTTTAGCAAGCTCATTGATAAATAGCTTGTACAGTTATTTTTGTAATGTTAAACCAATATATATTTCCGTGTTTCTTCGACATCAAATATTTTCATTATATTTTCCGGATCGCAAATTATTATAAAATAATAATAGTAATTTTCACGCCCAACTCTTTCCAAGAAAATGGGAGCATATCGCTAGCCTCCGAGAATAATGCTGGTCGCACCCTAGTTCCCATAATGAAGTTTAAAATGCTATCATATGTCCAGGTTACCGTAAAAACATATACAAACAAGTCCTCGGAATTTCTTAGACACAATACCGATTTGGAAATTCCGGAGTTTCACTACGCTCTCTCTTTTCTCACGTACGATTTACTTTGATTTCTTTGTCTCAGCCGATTATTTCAAGAAAATAATGGGTTGCATACTTGGCCGTCGTAAATAATCCAATCAAGTATGCAGAACAATCTGAATGTTTGGATTTAAATTTTACTGTTTCCGCAACGTGAGGTCGCACACCCATTGATGTATTAAGAGCTGTTTACAGCTTTACCAGGTGAAATTTATCCATGTTAAAGGGCAAGAGATCCATATATTACACAATAGTATTGATTGAAACATAACCCCAGTTTACTATACATCTCGTATGGACCAGACAACTGAGTTGATAGCTTTACTTAGCAAGAAAGCCATGATCTAATTTCAATAAATATTACTGTGGAACTTCTGCGTTTCCTAGCCGTATATTATTGTTTATCTAAGTATAGTCTTGCTCTTTTTCTTCAATAAAAATCAAAGTCAACAATTGCTGAAGCGTTCAAAATGCTGCATTTTATAAAAGCGTATTTTTCACCCACCACCGCTGCTTACCTGTATAAGAACATATGTGTACAGAGATTACCTAAACATAACCTAACGTATAAACATACGCCAAGAAAAAAATTGTTCAGTATTAAAATATAAATATGTGAATGCAAATTATAAATGGGCCTCGCGAACCTTTATTCAGCCATAAAATGAGGAATGAGGAAGACATCGTAGACAAAATTCAGAAAACAAATACCAATACATCTATTTTTTTACAATTTTGCATATAATTTAAATGTAAAATGTATGATAATTATTTCTGCACTCCTTATTTAAGGGCCGTTCTGCGTAATGAGGTCCTCAGTTATGGTGAGATTCAAAATTATTTTTAGCTTAGTCTTACAATTGATGGAATGTTGCCATCACCGTAATTATTCAAAACGTTTGAAGTATTATTTTTTCTCTAGTTCACTTCCACCAATAGATTGTAATAGAGATGAACGAGAAAGAGCAATTAAAATTTAAAGTAGACATACCCGAAAGCCCGTTCTATGCATTAAATCTCAATTAACTGTCCAGTTTACAGTTATCCCTGAGCTATGACGAAATAGGAAGGTTAGTTAAAAAGGCCGCTCTTTAAAGCGGTGACGTAGAAAGGACTCAATTCTGCGCTCCGTTTATGACATGAACGAGGCGTACGTTCTTTTTTTATGTGGTACCGTATCCATATCACTAGTTCTCCCCAGCGAATCTAATTGAAAAAGTTATCGTTGGTGAATTCCTCACCAGCCTCCCAATACGTATAACCAAAAGTAAATATTATTTCCTCTCCGAGGAAATAGTTGATATAATTATATAATTGTTATTATAATGATTTTTGATAAAACTTCTTTGACTTCTGTGTTTCACACTACTTCAATAAACTCATTTGATAAAATTCGTGGTCGGTAATGAAGGAACGATACCGTGTTTTCATCACCTTCATCCAAAAAGCAAACCTAGGCAGAGTTATCATCAGCAAAACATCAACAATTTCCGTAACTGCGATTTTTTTAAAATCATGGATCTTTTCCTTATTCATCCGGTCGCGACAACAGCATGAATGGGAACATTCATTGAATAGTGAGAAGAGAAACGGAATAGAACCGGATACACGAGTAGGTATTCACTCGCATACACGAAAGGTGTGGCGGGGACGCGAACGGAAGGGTGGAGTACGGAAGAATGACCGAGTGAATGCAGCAAAATGTAGCACGGGAGAAGTTGCAGATACTCTCTCTCTTTTTCAAGATCCACCGAACTCCTTCCGGACTCAGACCAATTACTTCTGAGACTATTCCGTGCTATATGTGAGATGCGATTCTGTTAGCAAATACATATGCTAAGCCTTGTGTTTGTGTAATACGCTTCGAAAAACAAGCAAGCGGGTGGGAAAAACATGATTTCGGGAAATAAAAGCAACGAATGGTGAAAATAAAATATAATTACGCTTTTTCTTGTAGTAATCATTATTTTAATTTTAAACCTGAAATTTAATATGCGATGCTACCATTTTTATAGGTTAGCGTTGATGGGGTCAAATTAAAATGAACACATGGAATGTGAATCTCTTTTCCAAGTACATCACGGTTTAGTGTTAAATTATTGCATAAATGTCGAATGACAACATATTTTCACGAGCAAAGAATTGCCATTTTCAAGTTCTCCATTCAATTAAGCCCTGTCATTCCATTATGTCATCTAGGAAGTATACATACACTGCCGACCACGATTAGCGGATTTCTTCGTTTTTCAACCGCTGGTCCTTAACTTACATCTTTTGCTCAGAGACAAAAACTGAGTAATGGAAAAAATATTGATCATTTCTAACAAAAAGTGTCCCTATGATATAATTCCCGTTCATAAGCCGGGGGACGAAATGCGGGTGGGGTGGCTATGTACCGACAAACTACTACGGAAAAGGAAAAAAACATCACACCAGTCGACACCCCATCCAAGTGACTAGACAGTGAGAAGTCAATAAATTCATCGAGGATGTATAAGAGCTTGTGACTTAGCAGAAAAGCATGGGCTCAGATTTTGAGTTTTAATAATCAATGTTAGGCGTAACACTCATAAGAAAATATTTTACACATGATTTTAAGTTTTCATTTAAATGGATTGGTCGTAGGAAAGTCAAAATTCAATGCGTGAATTGTTATTAACTCTTGGAAGCGACGAAATATGACTGCAGAACAGTTTAATTGGTGACTGGGAGACTGATATTATTGGAGAACGTAAGGGTAAGCGAGGAAGGAGTAGGATAGCCATTTTGGACGGAATAAAGGAATAAATAAATAAATATATATATATATATATGTATATATATATATATATTCCTTTATTCCGTCCAATTTATATATATATATATATATATATATATATATATATATATATATATATATATATATATATATATATAGGTAGAGCGTTCTAATACGGGCCGGAGAACCCGGGTTCGATTCCCGAGAAAGGTCTTTGAGCCCTCAACTCCACCCAACCTGTGTTATTTTTCAGCCGAGTGATTTGTGATGCTTGCATATTGCAAATATGCAAGCATCATTTGCACTCAAAAAATTGTACCAGAAAGCATATACTATATATACATTTACAATGATATTATATCGGTATTATTTATTTGACGAAACGACATCCTTTAAAATTAAATTAGATTGTCTCTGAAGGATTTTTCATATGTTTATATATTTGAAAATAACAAAGAGTACCAGTGCACCGCACTTGGTATGATCGTCATGATTACTTGTTATTAAGGGTTACTAAAAGGTTGAGGCTGACAGAAAAACTAATGAAGATGAACAAGGCAGGTTAGGAGAGGAGAGATGGTTGTCCGGAGAAATCCTATGGAGGCATGAAAAATGGACATAGAGCATTTTAATATCTGGGGAATTAATATTAGGAGTAATAGAATAAAGGTTTGGCAGATGGAAGAGAGATACAATGCATGCGGAAGTGATGGAAGGTTTCTTGTAGAATTTGGTGGTACCTTATGTCTTGACGGTCAAGTCTAAGAAATGCAGCGGTGTTTTGTATCCATCCAAAATCTACCTCAAAAGGTAGACTATTGAATAAAAAATGGTTGGTAAATTACAAATAATAGCTTTGCAGAAAATATAATAGATTTAAACTTTGCATTTTTTATATATTACAGAAGAAGTTGACATAAATGGTATCTCGTTTTGTAATATAAATAGAGAAGTATTGTCTTAATACTGTGCATGTCCTACCCCGGTGCCTAAACCCTTTAGGATAAGAATTTTCCCCCAGTTATTAAATATCAGGCCTTCTCGGTAGCTGATTTACTGTCTTAAAGTAATCTACTTCATGTATCGTAAAATAAATCGTGGTGCAGCATTATTATTCTAATGGTTGTCATTTGCCAAATCTAATAACACATCCACATTTTTGATTTAATAGTGCAAGCTCAGTCAATAGACTCCAAGCCATAAATGATGCTGCTTCCACCTTCTGGTAAGTTTGTATATTTGCCCTAGCATGAATTATTGACTTCTATCCATTGACCGGGAAATTTTATTTGATTAGATAATGATGCCAACCCCCTGACCAAGTCATAGTCAGTTTTCAACGCATTTAGTTCCATCGTTGCTTCATACGCTTATGCATTTTCAGTAAAGACAGGAGAGATTTCCACTTGTATTCAGGATAATTTCATTTAATTTACATTCACTCTTCCCTGTTTTCTTAACTGTTTAACTCTCCTTGAACTTTAGCAACAAAAAACCGCATCTTTCACATTTTCTATATGATGCTATTGAAAAATATTGTCAATCCTTGAATTCTGTTTTTGATACTTGAGAAAAAATGAAGTTTTCGTTAGCCGTACAGAATAATACTTCCTTAATCTTACCCAATCTTTCCTCCTCAGAGAATTTATCTCTACTTCACTTTTATTTGAGAGCCGGAAATAGGTTGAAATGTATTGGAAATATTAAAATCAATAAAGAATATTTCTGCGAAAAATTGTTGTCACACAAAATATTTTACGAATTATTTTGTCTAGTTCTAACAATTTTTAGACCCTGAATTACGCTGTTGAAAAGTAAATCTTGCACGACTAAACACCTATTCATTTAACTCTTACCAAAAGCAGCATCAAAAAGGATCAATCGAATGAACATCTTCGGATTTAGGTGATTTCCACATTTTTCGGGCTGCGTCCGCGTATGTCGTTTAAATGTACAACAGTTTCGCCAGCTATCCTGCTGGCGTCCTCAGGTCAAGGATGGTCAAGGAAACGAATAATTCCGCGCAAATATGAGGACGTTCCCTGATTGGCCAAGAAATTTCCCGGTATTGGCGCCGGATTTTTCCTATATAAGACGGGACAACAAGCTTCTTTTCATCCTTGACCTGAGGACGCCAGCAGGATAGCTGGCGAAACTGTTGTACATTTAAACGACATACGCGGACGCAGCCCGAAAAATGTGGAAATCACCTACTCATCGCCGCGGAAACCTTCGAACGAACATCTTCGGATTTATTTCAATTCAGTGGACTA
Organism: Hetaerina americana; assembly: GCF_022747635.1. Classification (NCBI taxonomy): domain Eukaryota; kingdom Metazoa; phylum Arthropoda; class Insecta; order Odonata; family Calopterygidae; genus Hetaerina; species Hetaerina americana. Next base: position 30,388,541 of record NW_027286763.1, read on the forward strand.
GGAGTACTCGAGCTCTCTCTACAACGTCTCTCACAATGGAAATGGATCATTCAATTCCGATCCGTTGTCCCGTCATTCACAGTTTATGAATTGATCAGCGCGGCGTGTTAAAAGAAGCACTAGAGCTGCTTAATTATCATTCAGTTTTGGTTGAACTTCTTGAGATTTCTCGAGAGAAAGAAAATATCAGCAAGGTGACAACAATTTTATGTGAAAGGGGGTATTTAATTTGCTTTGTAGTAGTCATTACGATATCACTTGTTAGCAAGAAATCACAAGTCATCACATCTCCTGCATAATCTCTATATGTTAAACATTTCATCTGAAAAATATTGGAGGAAAACGATCGGAAGATGTTTTATTGAATAATTACGATTTAAATTTCCGGAAATAGGAAGGAACCAATCAAATATTTATAATATATTCATCTGTAAATTATGCTTTAAACGGACAGACCTGCATTGCTACCATCAAGTAGGTAATAGTCGCCCAGGAAGCTTTGCCTTCAGAGGTGTATGGGTTGAACGAAGGGATCTATGAACTTCTTGAGGCACATTATGTTCGATACCTAGGTAGAGAGTAGCACTTTAAATGAGTATTTGGTAGGTTTACTACCTAAGATTAATATCTATATTAATATTCTGAAGTACCGGGTATACGGTACAAGTAAACTTATTTGAAATTTTCAATATTTCTCTAGCATAAGAAAGAATATTATTAAAGCAGATATCAGTTTTTTTTCAATTAATAAATTTACGATTTTATCAATTGAGGCGTAAAACCGTTACATCTCCTCGCCCACCTGAATGGGATTAAGTATTTTGAAGAAGCCCAAGGCTAAACTTTCGACTACCGAAGTAGCTTTTCTTCCGACAGGATTTGAAATTTTGACCTCTGGTTACCAAACCTGTATAGCTTTGATATCATCTTCGCCCAAATTCCTCAAATCTGGTTTGTCGATGGCTGAGGGCAGAGCAGGATTTGAGATTAGCCATCAAATTCGCGCGCAGATTCCACGAATACGAATTTTGGGAATCTAACTCTGGGAATTCCAAGCTATGAGTAGGCATTTCATATGAAAACTGTTACTATGTTAGCAATTTATTTCCAAATAAGAGTAATTACATAAATAACTATTATCAATCCAAGGTTTGCACAAAAAATTATTAAATAACGCCTTTTTTCTTAATTATATTTTTTGAAAGTATTCTAACGAGTAGAGCGAGAAAGTTAAATGATAACAATGAATATTAAATGAGAGGTAAGATATTCCAAATCTGTACTTGAATCGGAGCGTGAGTGCAGTAATTAGGAACACAAGATAGACATAAATAAGAAGAGAAGGAAAAAGTTATTCCTTTATATCAGTCCTCGTTGACTTAAAAAGATGCATAATTGTCATGGAAGACCTTAAGTTAAAATGAAGTTGAACGGGAGGATGATTCTGTTAGATTTAGTTTAAGCTTTATTGACCCATTCAGCTAATGAACTGGGTCATTGCTCAGAACCTTACCTGATAAATATAAGGAATTAAGAATTACTACAGGTTTAATCATGTGCGTAATAAAATTACAAATTTTACACATTCTCATTTAAATTTTAAAGTCGGAGGGTTTCCACTAGCATACAGGAAATAAAGACATGGATAAGTTTTTTAAGAAAGAAAATTACCTCAACAAAGAGAGCGTTAAAAAAGAAGCCAAGTTATTAAAAGGACATTAAAATAGTGAGTTGAGGTTAAAGACAATAAGATAACCGAATACGGGTGTAAATGGGATAAGTAAGAACCACAAATTGCATATTATGCTTTGATTCCCTAAGGGGTCGTCGAGGCTGAACGTTGATGAGAGATCTTTGAGACTGATTAGGAGAAGTATGGCACTAATTAACTAGATAGAGAGAACGGCTAAATAAGTTTGATGCGATAACTAATTAAACAAATATGTAGGGAAATTTTATGATGAATACGTGGACGAAGGAAATTCTAAGAAGTAATAAGACGCTGAAGGCGATAGGGATAGAATTCTGGGAACCCAGTGGAAAATCAGGGATAAAATAAAAATTTTAGAAGAGAAAAAATAAGGCAAGAAAAGAGTAAGCATAGTTAAAATAGTCAATAAATGTAGAGAAAATAGAGGTTTGATTGAAAGAACATTCTTTAAAATCCCCAGACGATGATTGATAATTCTCAGGGACCGTCCAAAATCTGCAACCTTGTGTCATCCCTGTAGCATTAGAATTTCATAAATTGCTATTCCAGTGATACTCGCTGGAGTGAAGTCTTCAAATTTATTACTTAATATAAATATTAATATTGAAAGAATTTGAATACTCTATGTTTCAATTATTTTAAACATTTTTCCGCACGGAAGTTACAAATTATTCTTACTTACTCGTGTAAGGACGAGGCCTACTATAGAATACGATGATTGGGTAAAAGTCAAAATGGAAAATACTGCTTTGACAAACCTTTCTCCTTGAGTAGCGCTTATTTCCAACAGTATGCATTTTGAATTAATTCAAACAATTTATTCCCAATATAAGAATCTGCTGAAGATATAATTATCAATATTCTTACGCAATTTCCATATCATAGCCTCCTTAGAAGTACAATATTCCACATTAAATGTTTTTTATAAGAATGTGGGGTTAAAAAAACTTCCAGAGCTGTTAGCAATGATAGTAAACAAAACTTTTTAAATCCGACTTCATATGCGTATATAATCCCTAGGGAAGACGAATATTTCAAAAATTTTAAATCATCCATTCAGTAAGCAATGCAATTACATATTCTGATTTTTAAAAATAGCTGCATACTATATATGACCACGGCACCACAAAATTTCGTGTTTTTCCGTGTCCTCATATTCACATCACTGTTTCCCAACGGTAACGGGTAGGTCATATTCTAAAAAACATTTTAAATTAATACTCTTATTAAAGTTGATAATTAACCTTACCCCTTAGCATAGGTAGTAAGTTTTATCGTTAAATAATGATAAATTTTGTTTAAGATTGCATTAAATGGCCTTAGTTATCGTAAAATATATTTAAAAATTGTAAAAGCAATGTGTTAAAATTTGATTCTACAAAAATTAGTAAAAACTCTTACATCATCATAGATAATTGAGAAAATAGTTATGAATTTGAACAAATGGAAAATCGTGCATGTTACAATAATAAAACCTGACGATGTACATGTTACCAGCATGACCAAGTGAGTGGTGCCAATGGAAATGGCAAATGCATCGAATCCTAAACATTCGTTCGTCCATCAGTGGGTTTAGGGCAGAGTTTGTTTTTAAAAGGGGAGAAAAAGAGGGCGCCTAGTAATGAAGTGAGACGATGAGGTAAAAGAGGTCACCACCACACCAGAGCTCCAGAGGATATAATGAAAATTGGAGAGATAGTATGTCCAGATTCTCCGTGTGTGGTCGAGTTCTTTAGACATGGGGGAGAAAACGGGGAATTAGATGGATTATTCGGAAATGCGGAGGAGCCAATGGAGCCATAGGTTAAGACCCCATTCTCAGGTGTATCACAACTCAGTCGTTCTGCACGACAGACAAACGTAGCGATATAGCTATGATAAACGTAGGATATATAAAAACCATATGTCAAAACCAAATGTTGACCGCTATTTTTATTATCAATAAAAAAGAATTAAAACAGAAGAAAAACTTCCAATTTGCTGGACCAAAAATTTAATGAGCAGTTGAATGCAAATTCCACATTTTTTACAATTAGCTAACCATTATACGCTTATAACGTCTAATAAAAATATCACAGACACTTTATAAACAACTTTCAAAAACGTTTGGTCTCAAAACAGTGTCCCTCCTGCAAATACCAGTTTTAAATCCATCAAGTTTTCATTAAGTATCACTTACATTATCCTATTCGGCAAAATTTTAGTAATATTTTGTTCATTATTTTCACCCATTTTCCTAGTCTTTGAGAAATAATGGCCGAACTGTAAATACGAGGGCGGTTCAATAAGTACCCGTGTTATAAATGAAGAAACCATTTTTTCAAAAACATTTTTTTTGTTTTGGACGACGGTGAAACAAACAATTTGTTTCTCTGTCGTTTGGTAGATGGCAGCACACAATGATAACATAAACTTCCCTCAGGAACGCCCTTTGTCATCAAACACGGGTACTTATTGAACCGCTCACGTAAGACTCCTACGTAGGTATCTTTGGCCTAGCTACTTCTGATTTAACATATTTGGAGATCAACTAATGCGCTCGGGTCATATATACTCCGTAAAGCTGTAAATATTTCCGCTATTTTATTAATTCTCGTATTTTTCATGGAGAGGGCGAAGGAAAAAATTAAAACTCAACAAATTGCAACTTAGTCGCTCGACTGTATTCGATGCCTTCTCAAAATTAGTTTTCGAAGGTGAGAGGAAAACGTGATGAAGAGAAAAGGGGATGAGGAGGAGGAAACGGACCATCCCCTCTCGGAAGAGGCTGTGAGACGGGGAGGAACGCAGGAGAAAGGAGTAATACTGGACCGGGCGGAGAAGATCAATTCAATGGAGAGCGATTCAACGGGGCCGATGACGGGCCCTTCCTTTCAACGGCGAAGGAGAAGCCGTATTCTCACGCCGCCCATCTAATCCTCTCTCTCTCCCGCTTGGCCTCCCCCACCACAAAAATCCTTTCGCGCTACCCGCCATCACGTGACCACCCCCAAAACACGCTGCACGTGGTCGCAGTGGAGTGGACCTCGATCGCATTCTCGTGGCTCTCCCTTCAAAGGACTTATTCCGCCGATGAGGCGCAGAGCGGAAGGGTGTGGGGCGACTGGGTGTAAAGGGCGTCATGGGAAGAGGCAGGGGGAGGGCGACAGACGGCGAGCGGGCGATCCGGGTTAGCCGGCCACCGATAATCATCACTCCACCACTGTTGGACTCAATCGAAAGAAAAGTGCCTCTTTCACTGAAGAGATATTGGTCGTGTCCTCTCCCACCCTCCATGCCGTCCTCCGCACGTTTATCGCCTTCGCTGAGAATTTAGTGACATGCTTTCCTAGAGGGAATGGAATGTTCAGGGGGATGAATGAACGGCGGGATGAATGAATGAATAAATAAATTTGCCCGGCCTTGTCCGCCACCACCAGCGCACGGCGGGAGGCGCCTCAGCGTCTCCGAGAGTCGCGAGAACATAGGCGCGCGTTCACGTGTATAATATGAAATCCAAATATTCCAGCAAGAATGTTCTGCGATGATGCTGACCCCGAATCCGGGGAGTTTGAATCCACGGCTGTTGTTCCGCAGGAAGCTGAATAGGGAAAGTCGGTGCGTGTTTGGCATATCGTAAAACTTTATTTCTCTATTCATGAGCATACGCGACTAAAGCGAGCAAGGCACTTGTACGACCTCAACACGCTCCAACGTTTTATCCAGGATGGAATTCAAAAGGCTCCACCCCTTACCCGTTTATGAACAACTATGTTCACGATAGCATAAAAAAATGCCCAACTATTTCTCATGATGTATGATAATATTTTTCATCGTACGATTGTTCGCAAGTGCAAAACAGGTAGGAACTGCATATTAAACTTTAAGAAGTATCCATGATATAAAATCGGGTGTTAATAATACAAACAAATATTTCTGAAAAATTAAACTCTTCCAAAAAAATCATTCTTTTTTTAAATGCACTCACATTCGTTTAACAATTTTTGCATTTTAAGTAAAGATATGAAAATTACATAACTCATGGCAAACCCCAGCGAATAAATGTAAGTCGTGGAAAAATCCAGCCACTCTCTCTGAGCGAACACTGATAATAGGTGCTTGTGCCCTTATAAAAAGGCAAGGCGTGCCCCAAACCTGTATTTACGTAAACACCTCTTGCTTCGGGCGTTCAATTGCTCGCAATCTCAGAATTGGATTTTAAGTTTCTACTCCGCTGATCTATATGACATGGCCAGAATTCGATTCATATTCCAGTCAGCGTTTATAGGTTAGAGCCTGCTTTGAATTTGACCATAGTAATTTAATTACATTAATAGCATTCAATCACCGAAGAGAATGGTATTGAAAAATTATGAGGTAGATAAAGGACGAGTCCAACAATGAACAAAATCAAATAACACATAACTATAAAACAGCCAAATCATCAACAAGAAAAACATGGCGCCAGACGTTTATAGAAATAAAAAATAAAAGATTAAGCGAGTATTCGGGCGATCATCCAAAACTGTTTTAGGCATGTATGGGAGGTTTAGGGAAGCAATTAGACACTGCTATCCCTAAAAAAAACTTTGCACCAGTTTAGAAAAAGCTAAAACATTAAACCAATATTTTCCAAGCGTTTTTAATAATCGTTCACAAGACCAATGCGAGTCACTACCCGATCGCTCTCGTTAACCCATGCCTGATATTATAACATCTTCTCTTGGAATCAAACGCCAACTTAAACACATCAGTCCAAACAAATCACGAGGTCCCGATCGAATTCCTGCTCGTGTTTTCAAAACATTATGGGATAAATCCCTAAATTATCAGGGAGCAATCAAAGCCTGGAAAATAGCCAATGTCACCTCAATATATAAAAAGGCATCAGAGAAGATCCGAGTAATTACCAACCAATCTCTCTCATATCCATCTGATAGAAAATTTTAGAGCCAGCAATTGTAAGTTCAATCATGAAATATATCGATTATAAGAATTTAATTACAAAAAACCAACACGGTTTCCGAAAGGGTAGATCTTGCGAGACCCGACTGGAACTTTTCTTTCATGATATTTTGGTCGCGGGAGAAAATAACGTTCAGGTCGCTGCTATATTTCTACATTTAAATAGGCATTCGACAAAGTCCCTCATAAAAAGTTTCTTCAAAAGTTGGGAAGCTAAGGGATTGATAAATGTGTAATAGATTGGATTATTACATTTTTAAAAGGTCGCGAGCAAATGGTGGTAACAGAGGGGGATCATCGGACACAGTTAGCGTAACATCGGGGGCCCCACAAAGAAGTGTTCTCGGCCCGCAATTGTACCTTTTATATATTAATGAAATCGGGTCTCAGGTTTCCATTAAACTTTGTCTATTTGCTGAATATGCCGTGATATGTAGGGAAATGTCCGGTCAGCGATATGTAGGGAAATATCCAGTCATTAATATAGAGTATCATTAGCTAACGGCCCAAATGCAATTCAAAAGTGTTGGCAGACATGGAAGCTAGAATGGAATTTGAATAAACATATTTCGATAAATTTTTGAGGAAAAGTACTTCACCAGGAAACAATAACATTATACAGGAAACCAATATTACACCCGTGGAATCGGTGAAATACTTGGGGGTAAAGATAACTACGGATATGTCCAGGGGTAAACACATTCGTGAAATTTGCGGAATAGCTACGACAAAATTATGATTAATAGAAATAATTCTTGGGAATAGCAATGAAAGGGTCAAGGAGCTTTGTTATTTTACGTTAGTTGGGCCCAACATTTAGTAGGCTGTAAGCGTAAGTGATCCTCATAAAGTAGGCTAAATTTTAAAACTAGATCGAGTGTAACGAAGAGCAGTTAGGTTTGTGAAAAGTATTTATAAACAAAGTAGTAAAGTCACGACAATATTGAAAGAACAAGCATGAGAGCCACTACGTTACCCTACGCTAAAATAAAGGTAAAATTTACAGTGCAAAATTGAGGATGGTTACCTATCTGAGGACGTTAAGGGCAATGGTAGATCAGATCACCAACTTAAAATCAGGGAGATCAATTGCAGAATATATAAATAAATAAATATATATATATATATATATATATATATATATAAATATTTTTTTATGGTAATCTACCGGTCAAGGTAGGTTTTTGGATGGAAACAACTACAAAACAAATACTATATTTTATTACTCCTAACAAAACACAAAATCCATCATCCTACTCTATATAAGGTCCCTCTTCATCTCTGAGTATTTTCTTCCTCCCTTCATCCCGTCCAACATCCCTATCTTGTTCTTTCCCTTTCCTCTTTTGCCCAACATTCTACCCTCTATCACAGTCTTCAACATCCCACTGCCGGTCAATACCCCCTTCATCCACTTTTCCTGCCTCCATAGGATTGCTCCCAACAAACCCCTCTCTTCGCCCACCATACCAAGTACTTCCTCATTTGTTTTCTTCTCTGTCCATTTCACCTTCTCCATTCTTCTCCACACCCACATTTCAAAAGCCTCCAATCTACGTCTATCCTCCTGCTTCAATGACCACGTTTCCGCGCCGTACAGAGCTACGCTCCATATCAAAGTTTTTACTAATCTTTTCTTAGCATCCTTACTCAACGTCCCCATCATCAACTCCCTCCTCCTTGTGAAAGCCTCTTTGCCTAGCGCAATTCTTCTCCTTACGTCCTTAGTACTTTTACCGTGTTGGTCCAAAACACTACCGAGATACGTAAACTATTCTACCTGCTCTAGTTTTTTCACTCCGGTTTTAATGTTAAGCTTGGCCTTTTTCTTTCTAGAAAATCGCATAACCTTTGTTTCATTAATGTTGATTCTCATCCCATACCTGTCGCACTGAATTTCCAATTCACTCAGCAATGCTTGCAACCCCTTGGCTGACTGACAAACTAAAGCTTGGTCATCAGCAAACCTAACTGATTTTACGAATTCCCCGCCCACTTTCATTCCTACCTCGAGTTCTTCCCATGCCTCTTTGATCATTTCCTCTGCATACAGGTTGAACAGCAACGGTGATAATGGGCAACCCTGCCTTACACCCCTTCCTAACACTGCCCATCCTGACTCCCCGTTTCCCACCCGCACCTGAGCAGTCTGAGACATGTACAGGTTGCGGATTAGCCTCCTTTCCCTCCAATCTATTCCTATTTTCTGCAATATACTCATTATTTTTTCCCAAATCACTCTATCAAACGCTTTTTCGAAATCTATGAAGCAGGCAAATACCTCCTGGTTGTGTTCTATATTCCTCTCGATTAATAATCTCATTACTGCAATGGCATCACGCGTACCTCTCCCCTTCCTAAACCCAAACTGATCATATCCTAAGTAATAATTTGCCCTATTCTCTATCCTTTTGTTTATGATCCTGAGAACAACTTTAGCTGCCTGGGATATCAAACTAATTGTCCTGTAGTCCTCACATGACGTGGCCTTTACCTTTTTCGGAATAGGAACTAAAGCTGATCTCACAAAGTCTTCCGGCCAGATTCCCTCCTAATAAATAATACGGATCAGCCCATATATCCTCTTCCTCCCACATTTTCCTAAGCATTTTAAAAGTTCCACGGGAATGTTATCTACCCCCACGGCCTTATTTAGTTTCATCTCCCTTAATGCCCTTTCTATCTCATTGTCTAGTATACCTGGACCCAAGCTGCATTCCTCTACGTCATTTTCTCTTTCAATGTCTAACTTTGTTGGTCTGAGTTCTTTACTATACAGTTCTTCTATCTACTCCTTCCATCTCTCTTGGATCTTTCCTGCGTCAACTATTACCTTACCCGCCTTATCTCTCACTGTTAGCATAGATCTTCCTTTTTTACTTCCCGATAAAGATTTAACTTTGCTGTACAGCGCACCGATTTCACCCTTCCTCTGCAGACTTTCCATATCCTCGCACTGCGTCTTCCACAATGCTTCTTTTGCTTTATTTGTTGCCCGCCTCAATTTATTGTTCAATTCTTTGTACTTCATATTGCCTAATTCTGTATTTATATTCTTCCATTTTCGCCGCTCATCCATCTTTATAATCATCTCATCCGCGATCCATGGTTCCCCAGTCCTTTTAGCGTTAACGGTTCCAATAGTGTCTTTTGCGGCTTTAGACAACCCTTCGTTGATCATTTCCCATTTTTCTTCGATAGTACTAAGCCCTTTACCATCCTCCATGATTTTCTCTACCACCTGTTTGTATTCCTTCCTTTTCAACCCATTTAATGCTCCTACATTCCATTTTCTAACTCGCCGCCTCTGCCTTTTCTTTTTGAAACAGACGCTACATTTCATAACAACTAAATTGTGGTCAGAGTCCGCATCCGCTCCCGGGAAGCTGTGCGAATTTATCACACTGTTCCTAAACCTGTGTCTAACCAGGATATAATCTAGCTGATACCTTTCTGAGTCACCTGGCATTTTCCCTGTATACCTGCGTCTTTTGTGGTGTCTAAACCAAGTTTTGGTGATGACTAACCCCTGTCTCCTGCAGAACTCAACTGCTTTCTCCCCGCGGTCATTCCTCGTGCCTAAACCGTAGTCCCCCACCTCATCACCATCTCTTCCTTCGCCTACCGTCGCATTCCAATCCCCCAACACTATCAAATGTTTCCCTGCAGGAACACACGCGATCATGTCCTCCAACTGATCGCTTATCCTATCGACCTCTTCTTCCTTATGGTTGCTCGGTGGCATGTATACCTGAATAATAACTAAGTTCGTCGGTTCTGCTTTAATCTCTACTACTAGTATTCTATCCGCTACCTGCTCTATGCTGACTATTCTTCTTCCCAACTCTTTATTTAATACTATGGCAACCCCTCGTTGGCTCTCGTCCCCGCCGCTGCATATTATTCTACACTTATCACTCCCGTAATCCCCGCTATCCTTCCATCTCACCTCGCATAGACTTAAAATATCTATATTTCCCCTTTCTATCTCTCGCTTAACATTCTCCAATTTCCCTGTCCTCATCATTGTCCTAACATTCCACGTTCCTATTCTAACTAATTTTGTCTTCTTCTCCTGCGTCTTCTTTCCTGCTGCTGCTGGTTTTCCCTTGCAAGGGTTTCGTGGGATGACGACCGCGGAAGCCTTGCCTCCCCCGCTGCCGGGCACGACACACGGCCGATTGGGCCGAGCCCCGTATATATGTATATATATATATATATATATATATATATATATATATATATATATATATATATATATATATATATATATATATACGGGGGATCGGAGGAGATCGGATAGGTTGGCGGGGCGTTTGAAAGTAACTGAGGGGCATTTGGGAAAAAGGTTGGCGGTGGCATTATGATTTTTTAGGATAGGGTAGAGGTCTTTCAGGATTGATCGTATAGATTCTAAGCCCGGGAAGTATGTAGTGCAAATTGAGAGAGGGTGGGGTTCTGCGGTGGAGGAAGGTTTGGGAGTGTACGCATGTTTTCGGATTCTTTTGTTCAGGAGGGATTCGGGATAACCTCTTTTTAGGAGGGAACAGTGTAGACTTGAAAGGAAATAATCAAGGGAATCAGGGTCACTACAAATTCTGTGTCCCCTTGTGGATAGGGAGTAAGGAATGGAGCGTTTTGTGTCTCCTCAAATCAACAAATCCACTCCTTAAATCCCCAACCCGTCCTAAAACCACTCCAACGCCTTGCAATAAACCCAGATGTAAAACATGCCCTATTTTCAAAACCAAAATCCCATCCCTCTCCCACCCGCTTTTTAACTCTCTCCCACCAATTCCCTCCTCTACTTGCACTTCTAGCAATGTAGTGTACCTTCTGAAGTGCCAACTGTGCCCTGCCTATTATATTGGGCAAACCACCACACCCCTCAATATCAGAATCAACAACCACCGAGCCTCATGCAAAAACTCTTCCTTCATTGACATGCTCCCTATCCCCAAACACGCCTCCGAACACAACACTCCCTTTGATAAATGCTATAGTGTATCAATCATAGCATCCCTCCCACCCTCTGATCCTCCTCTGAAACTGAAAACACTAGAGCAATCCTTCATCTGGCTTTTGGAGTCCTGGAACTGGCCAGGAATCAATATTAGGCACTAATTACCCTGTTCTAATTATATTTTCATCCCCCTTCCACCCCCATCACCTTCTACATTTTCCCCACCCTTCTAACGTTGCCCCTCCAAACCCGTCCCTTCGGAATTCCCTCCCCACCTTCCCCTTCCATCCATCGCTCCAGCCCTCGTATTCCCTTCAGTTCTGTCCCTCTCCTCCTTGATAAAGGTGGCAACGACCACCGAAAATTCGAAAAATAGTGAGTCTCTTTTTTTGTGTGTTTCTGTGTTTTTGTCTGTGTCCACTGGTGCTAAGTGTTATACATTATATATATATATATATATATATATATATATATATATATATATATATATATATATATCATATTAGGCCACATAATTATATTCTTTTCAAAAGCATAAAGATATGAGTTATGTCGCAAATATACTTTGCGTATTTTATTGCACATTCTGAATATTTCACAGTAACGAGGCACAGTTAAATTGCACATCTACATGGAAACTATGCATATAAAGTGTACTATGCTCCTTAGGTTAACCTAGACTACTCTGACGGAGAGGGTAAAACAATTATAATGCATAAAATAACGCCATAAAAGTAAAAATGCATAGCATAAGGTAAATAATAAATTTAAAGATAAAGTATAGATAATTCACCATCTGAATGTATTTTCTCGTTTGAACAGAGCGTTAATGAAATATGATATCTTTAATAATGCATCGAATGATAATTTATTCCCACAGTCCCGACCAGTTCAACCTTATGAAAGTTTTGGGAAGCATATGATAAATAATGTAATTTTTAGCTTTGCAATACCTTACTTCAAGCCTCAATTTAAGGTGTGACGGGTTACGCATTAAGACCAGATGAAAAGGTCAAATCGATGGCAGACAATTATATTTTAAATAAAAGCAACATTGTAGGGTCTTGGAAGCCTAATGGATACAGTCCAACAAGTCTTCCCAGTGAGCTTATCCTTATACACAATGGTGATTTGGATCACCCTTACTTTCAATTTTAAGGCATTATTTTTCCAGCGTCAGATCATTCAGAAAAATTAGATGCAACAAGGGAAAGGGATAGGGCCTCCCTTCCCTGATGTGTGCTTCATCCACTCCAGGGCACAATGCGGACTTTAGGACTAATCGCTATGGTTCTTCCATCAAGACTCTATTCGGCCTGCGACCGTTATGCCCAATCACGTTCTATGTGGTCACAAGCTAATTTGAAAACTCTATCTCTCCTCATCAGGTCTAAAAACAATGGATTCATGATAAAATGAATTCTAAAAGGAGAGACAAGATTAAAACGTGGGTAATATGCCAGTAAACTAGCTAACTAGACCGGAAATATATGTTCATAACTCCTAAAAATTAGCCTCGCTTAGAAATAAATTTAATTCTCAGTATTTGTATCGCAATATCGTAAGAACCTGAACAACTTATTAATTGTGGGTGTCACAAAATATTTTCTAGATTTGCACTGGTAATTTTAAGTTTCGCAATGTGAAAATATATGAACTTATACACGTTATTTCCGTTGAAAACCCCTCGTGAACGCACTCGTATCATGCGCTGACAATATGGCCTTACTATTTATATCTCAAGGTCTTAATTAGACGATCGAAAAAACATTTATCGCCAAATCACTGTATTAGTTTCTGCAAAGAGTCATTATCTTACATAATAAATTTTTAAATCCTGCTGCAACCCAAAAACTGTATTCGCTTTGGTCATACATAATAGAGGATTTTTTTGTTTTTTAAGTGCATACTACCTGTGTGAACTGTGCTCGAATTATCAAAAATACATTAATATAGGAGTTAGGTGGAGTAACAGGTAGGGATAGACGATGAAAGTCTCGGGTAAATCAAATAGAACGAGTGATACTTTTTTTCGGTTTCGGCAGAGTATGCATGCAGTGGAATTAACGTGAGATGGGTAATCATGAGGTGTTGGATGCAGTAATGCAATAAATGAGAGTCAAGTTCCCTTAACGATATTTTAAGATTTAACTTTCTTTCAACGCAGGCTATTTCGCAAGGAAAAATTGTATTGAACTTATATTATATCTATCCAAAAGCTTCTTAGTTGCAACACTATTGCTAATTACTGATGGTAAAAATAAAATATTTAACTTACCCAGTGTCAAATTTATATAGACTGGTACCATGCCATTCAGATCATTACTTTAATATTCGTTCATAATTATGAGTTGAAATCGATTTTACTGCTTTTTAAAAATACTTTCTGCCCCTTGAAAACGTCTCCCAAAGATACGATGCGTTTCCACCTTCACGTCTGAATCCTACATGGTTTACATGATACTTAACCGACTACTACGATCTACGGCGAACCTCAGCTGAAGAATCCGAAAAAGCTAACTGGTTAATATAACATAGACCTAAAAATAGGATTTAAGTGAGTCCATCGTAACAGCATATTAATGGAATATTTTCCTCTGCGTTTATTTACGCTGCTACCTGACGAGTTGGGTAAACACTGCGGGAGTCAAACCGCTCCACACAATTTCACCATTTTCTCGGGTAAATGCGCCGTCGCCACTCCGCCTGCCTTCCCGCGATAAACGAGGTCAGTGCTTAGCCAGACACCCGAAAGACTAGATTAGCACTCGGAAGTCGTAAACTTAGGAATCAGTCGGCGTTCGAGAGCCCTTTCTGGAAATCAGAACGCCACTCTTTTCTCTCTCTCTCTTTCCCACTCGACGCATCTTCCACATCACGCGCGACGGACACGGGGGACGGGTTAGGGGCAACTGAATGGCGGCGGCGTGAGGGGGCTCGCAGAGACGGGCACACACGTCTCCCTGCCCATGGACCAAAACCAAAACCTCCGCCTCTTCCCACCACCTCACTGGGCCCACTATTTCCATTGGCATCACATCCACTCGACCGCGCCACGGTGGCGTTCACACAGATTCACTCGGGTTTGCTTCAATTCGGGTGTGTGGTTGCGGTGCCGCTGCTAACACGGAATCGCTCTCTAGTTCAGTAGCCTATCTTTCGGAGGTTTTTTCAACAATGACCTTTACACGGCCAGCACTCAGAAGTGTACATTTATTTCCCGAAAATTTAATGCAAGAGAAAGAGAGAAATATTCTGTCCCTAAAGAAATTCCTCGGATTTCTGTTTCAACGTTAAAGTGCTTCCATTTTGTGTACATTGCGCACACAATCCTATGATGTGGATGACCTGATCCTTACCATTTCGTATGTACACGAACAAATCATGAAATTGTGCCGTGTATCACTACAGAGTTATCCTGTTTCATAAAAGTGAACTCTTTTCCCCAGGACGCTAGATATGGCGCTCTTTAGTGCTAAAGAGGGTTTGATCGGAAATATTATAACGTAATGCACGGACTCTTTGGGAAAAAGGTTTCTCTTTCCGGCCGGGAAAATATGTAAAGCATGGTCGTCCTGGTTTCAACTCTCTTCCACAGAGCGCTTGAGCCTACCTTCAAGCTCCTCCTCCGGGGCCGGTTTTTCCCTCTTGACCATCTGGCCGTTCTTGCTGGAGCAACAGCCAGCTAGGCGGAGTGCATCTTTTTCCACGAGAAACCCCTTTCCCCTTCAAAGTCCCCGAGGGGGCAGAGATCCAGCTGTTCCGCCCCTGACCTCACCCTCTGCCTTGAAGTAAGAAGGTTAACATCGGCGGACTCATTCGCCGCCGCCGCCCTCCTCATTTCCACCCATGCTGCTGGCCCCTCTTCTCCGCTCTCCATTCCCTCTTCGTATTCTCTCGCGTCACCCACCAAAGGAATTCATTCCCCTTATCCCTCCCAATGTTCTCCATTCAGTTTTATTCAATCTTCAACGCAAATAAGCCCACCATAAGGGTGCGAAATGCGAAAAGGAATATTATCGGCACGCCTTGAGAATAAGGGTGCATATCCGTATTTCACTGAATCACACACGAGTGAAAACATTGTTCCTTTTGACTAGAAAAACTTTGGAGGTTCCGAGGAATGCATCTCTGTATTTTAGTACTTATTGCAAAATATCTCCAAACAGTCAATGCCCTCCCTTCACTTCGCTAGTAGTGATCACTAAAGTGTTGGTGTCTTAAACTTGTTAATGATTCGTGCGTAAACATTTGGGACTGAATTGTTATCAAGGGTTTGTTAAAAAGGACATGCACTCAACCGCAAGAGCAGCTTGTTTTATGGAAGGAACTTAAGAGAATTTAGGCCTAGGTAGCAACTGGGAATTAGAAAGGACGGCAGGTAACCAGGAGTTGGAAGTAGACCATTGCTAATGAACTGCCCCGTGATGCCATTAGTTTTAAAAATTCCATACGCTGATTGTGCTCTGAATAGAAGGAAAAATCAAAATCTTTACCATCTCTGAAGAATCTTACCTCATGAATTTGGGTCTAGTTGCACTAAGTGATCGATTTCACTTGCTAAAATAACAATCAAATTCATTTTAATGGTTACAAATTGATATTGACGAGATAGAGATGAACAGCAAGGAGGAAAATGAACAAGCGAGATGACCATCATTGCAGTTGCCATCAACGAGAAAAGTAGAGAAATATATGTCAGTTTTGAAGACCGCCTACGATTAAACTATTAAACCTTTGCTCAACGTTCTAATTTTCATATTCTTTGGCATATTGATTGTGAGAATCGTGAAGGAGACAAGGTTAAGAGTGAACCCGGCTTTGGTTATTATTATAGACATGGAAGCCAACGCATTTACACGCTCACCTTAAACCAAACAATAAAGATTCTGTTAGGAACGGCTGAACAGGTGAGTTGCATGATAATATTTCTGCATTGTAATGTGGATGGCATCAATATTGTCCAAAACAGAACACAATAACGATTAAACAGAAGGAACACGTCGACAAATGCGGACACATCAATATCTATAAAATGAAAATCTAAAAATATTTGTCATAGACTCTGCTTACCACTATAGGAACAGCATATCAAATGTTAATTTAAGATTTTTTCGAAGAAAAATAAAAAAATATTTTCTTAAATATGGTTCGTAAGTATAAACAAACCCCTATTGGAGAGTTTTGTACGTTTGAGTTAAATACATTATTTTCCGTTATTATTTGTTCAAGGAGAGACGAAAGGACACATATATAAGAGCTATACGGCGGCAATGAACTCAAAAAATAAACTTAAAATATATCGCCTTATTTCGTCAACCTCACAGACTACTGAATGGGCCGTGGGCAATAGAAAAAAGAACATTTGCAGCTCGCATAAATGGGCAATGATGAGTGGGTTAGGAGCAATCTTTTGATGCTCCAAGAGTGGAAGAGGAGTGAGACGGCAGAAGGGGAGGCAGGAAGGAAAAAGGGGGAGAGATGGAAAGGGGGACCCGTGGGGTTGGAAACGGGACGGAGGGGAAAGCCACCGCGACGTGATGAGGCGCATAAAGCGAGACGGGAATATTTTCGGAGGATGGAGCATGGCGGGAATGTGAAAGACAGCGTCTTGGGGGGGAGGGAGAGCGGGCGGAGTGGGGGAAGTGGGGAGGAGGGGAAGCTAAGGGGATGCCTCTCGGAAGGGAGCGGAAACGCGGTGAGGTTTTCGTGCGAAGGAGCGTGGGGAGGGAAATAGTAAATGGAGAGGAGAAATTGGCATCGGTTTATGAAGTAAATGGAAGTGTACTTGAGGGAAAATGTATGTTGCCTCAAAGATAAAACTTAGCAAATCGTTTTAACGTGTTAGAAAATGACTTTGCCCTTCTATAAACGATATTGCTGCTAGGAGAGAATATTTAAAACATCTACCTGAATAAGAAAATAAATATTATCGTTTGTCCGTTCAGTATGACATTTCAAATAAGCAGCATGATTGAATGAAAAAGAAAAACAATAACATAAGAAAATGTTATAATCGATAATATATAGTAAAAAATATAAAAATTGAAAAGTAACTACACAAATAAATGATAAAAGCAAAAGGAAGAGTAAAAACCATCCAGTAGTGAAGGAAATATAAACTGGATTAAGAGACAATATATACTAGAAATAACCTCATTACTCTTTATTAGTTACGATAGTTATTCGAGGAAAATATGTTCTCCATCTGTTCAAGTGTACCTAATAATATCCCTTGATAAATTTCTTTTAACCCTAATGGAATCCTGACGGTAATAACTTACCAAAAAAATTTTATGAAACTGCTGAAATTAGGATGAAAATTGAAAGGTAATACATAAGTCGTTTAGCACCCACAAAAGTTAGTCCTCAGGAACCGAATGGCTTTGCTAAATACCTTTCTTTAGCGTTAATGATATAGACTATAAAAACTAAGAATATTACTATTAATATTATTATATATTATTGATCATAAATTCTGTCAGCTAAATTAGTAATAAGAATCCCTTTCTTTTCCTCAGACTTCGATTAAGTGATGCTTAGTAATGCTTATGAAGGCGTAAATAATTATTATATGTTAATTATAAGTTTATTAAATACCACATTAGTTACAAGTTACTCGAGTCATTTTGGTTTACACATAGTTACTATTTCGCTTAAACTTTGTGTACACGGTGTCATGTCAAGCTCAAGTAAAACCGCCGGACGTAGGAAATGGACGCAGGGGAAAATGTGCACAAGCAAGGTGTGTGAAGTAGAGAGAAGAGAAGGGAGGAGGGAGGGGAAGGGGACACTAGGAAGGAGGACGGGGTAACAAGTGTCTCTCAATCCGGGTTAAAATAGTGAGTGAACTACTTTCCCCGTCCTCCACCCCCTTCCCCCACTTCACCCTCGCCACAAAGAAGAGCTGACCGATGCATCTTCCTTATATTCGTTCTCCCCGGCAACCATACTTTTAGAAAATGAATCTGCAAAGAAGAGGCCTAGACCCGGATATCACGAGTCTCTGAGGAGACAATACGTAAATACGCTCATCAGGGCAAATAACGTATGATAGGTGGTGAATATAGGAAAGCCGATCGGTAAAGATCCTCAGATCATGTGAGCAGTAAGCCAAAAATTAAAAGAATTCAAAAGCGCGCAGGGAAAATCATCAAAGAAAAATATTTCATGCACCAAATTTCAACATTTAGCCCAATCTTCTTTATCTCCCTTTTCTTTACCAAAAGGACCTGCAGATATCGCAACATTTGGCGCTAAAATCAATACAGAGATATTGCACACGTTGAAGTTCCCGTACTGTCACGGGTGACTTAAACTTGAGTATTTCAAGGGAAAGGAGGAGGGGAGGAGGTAGAAGAGGAAACGTGGAAGCGGGGAAGCCAAGGAGTGGAGCCGCACCCCTTTCCCTACCAACCCACAAAGCAGACGAGTTTAGCCACCTCATACTAAACGCGGCCGTCCAACCTAGCGGCGACCCAACTGCCCACAAACCCGCGCCCACCCTCCCCACTCGACTTCGACACCCCCTCCATACTCGCCCCCGACACTCCTCCTCCCCTTTCCCAAGGGGCGATGTGAGGGCCGGCCGGCGTCTCCACCCCCGTCGATTTCTCTCTCCAGTGCTCATCTCTCCCGAGTGCATCCGCGCCGTCTCTCTTTCCCCTGGGTGCTCCACGCACACACCCCCACGCTCCCCATCCACCTATCCCTCCCACCGATCACCCTTTTCCCACCCTCCTCCCCATCCCAATCGCGGGCATCCCTCCACGCTCGTACTCCGCCACTCTCATCCCAACCGCGTTTTCTGCTTTTTGTTCTCACTGACACATTTTACGGGGTTCGTCGCCTCGACAAACCTTCGCCAAGGGTCTGGAATAAAAGAAGCGTGCGGCGAGGAGGGAGGCAACATTCAGCCACTGGCCTTCCTTCGAGGCGCGCGCCACTAGCAGACGCACCGTACCGACGACAAAGCTAACACGTGGACACCGCATCGCCGGCGGATTGTGTGATCTCTCCGGAGAGTTTTATTCGGTGATTTTTTTGTACAACCCTCGGGAACATGGCCGTACCAAAGTGCTTCCTTTTAGTTCTCTTCGCCTTCGCCGTGTCTTCGGCATTCCCGGCAGAAGAGGCACCATCGCCGGCGCAAAACTCGGCAATCGCAGAAGGGGACTACGTGGATAAAGCTTACCGCTTCGTCCAACAGTGCGGCTCCAAGGACTTCCTCTATTGCCTCAAGATGCGGGCCTTAACCTTCGTGGACGGTGCACTCCGTGCGCCTGGTGACATGTCTCTGTCGGAAGGCGTCACGCTGGTGCGGAGCGGAGCCGACGAGGGCGGAAGGGCTGCTTACGGCCGCGCCCTCACCGAGGAGGAGCTAGAAGCCAGCCTGCCGCGCGGGCAGGACGAGCGGGATTCCACTGTGGAGAGCCTATTGGTCGACCGAGTGGCTCGGTTTCTCAAGAGTCACACCCTGCAGCTCAAATTTCCCGATTCCTCCATCTCCGAGCTAAGACAGAGCGTTGAGGAAGGTGCGTACCGCTCACCAAAAATACCATCCCAATTTCTGGCCTAATTAACTTATTTTACTAGAGATATGTATGGTCACCCTATTATTTGTACATAATTTCTTTCCCACAAAACGAAAAATGCAAATATTTCAGTTGGTGAGCAAGATGAATGATGGTTTCAATTATATAAGTCCTACTTACACGTAAGAAGTAACTTCACTATCTGCCATCATGATAAACTACAAGACGAACCAACTTTGATTATTGTCCAAAATCAAGATTGATGTATAGGTAAAGTGTTACTGCCTGCAAAACCTCCGTCCAAAAAAAATAATCGTCCGATAAATGATTAGTTTTCCTACATACTATTAAAAGTTCCAAAACAATAGATTAGAGGGACATTTAAAGCGAAAGGAAAAACAATATTTTTATCCAGCTTAGTATTGGAATGACTATTCCGGTAAATACTAATAGCTTCCAACTTTGTCAGAAAACATTCCGTTTTTTTATGCATAATATGGTATTACTCATTTCCATTCAATTGCCCATTAATTAGCATTAATATAATATAAATACGATACATACTAGCATATATGATGGAATATTTTCCTTAAATTACAGAATTACTGACTTCCTTAAAAGTAGTCTAGGTCTTATAATTCAAGACAGTAACTACTAATCGCGCGATAATTTTAGCAATTGCAACTCTGGCAAAATATTGAATGAATAAACCGGTATTTCACTGCACATTAAATGTGAGCAAATAATAACCACGAACATATGACAATATGCTTTTGCACCAGAGATATGAGATTGTTTTTAATGGTTAAAGAAAGTTTACAATAACCAACAATTGCTCTTTTGACAAAAAAACAAAATAATTTTCCAAATTATTTAAATTAAGAACATTTTTTTACTAACAGAGTATAAAAAACCGAAGTTAAATACCATTATCCTTGGTGGTTTCGGCAAATGGCCTGCTTTATTGTACTTTTAATAGATTTATGGCCCCTATACAAATAAAATATACGAAGTAAATTTCACAAATATCAAGAATCAGACAAAAATAAAAATTATGACGAAATTATGATCGCAAAGCCTTCACAAGTAAATCGCAAATGAACTAAGTGAAATGATTTCCTTAAAATCAAAATATGCCCAGAAATTTAAATCCTCTGATTCTTTAGAATTATTCGAACTAAAACGATCATTGCTTCCTAATACTTCTTTATTGTGTCAATATGCTTGATATTATATAAATTCTAAAATTTATATAAGTTATATTACATCCTAAACATAGTCAATTGTTTAAAGTGATTACATACTTTTACATAGCAGATGCATTGTACGAGTAAAAACATTAAATATACGCGTGTATACCATTTTAGACGCCATGTGAAGACTATCCCTCCTTCTTTTTGAAAGGGCCATCCGACACACCTCATTAATTCAAGACCCAATTTTTTCAAGTGGCCTCTAAACTACTTTACGCATATCCTCAGGCAGAAGACCTACACTGAACCAGTATACTTTCTCAATTTGCACTCTCATGTGCTTCCGTTAGCTCGTTTTTCACTAGTCTTAGCTAATTTTCCTTAACAAGAATGCTAAATTGATAACAGTGCAATTATTTTACCTCCTCTTTAATTAAGTGTACATCCACTAAAGTAGAGAAGATCACAACAAAGTTTTGATTCTTTGTAATGTAATTTTTCAACTTTTACTTTACCTATCTAGATGGCCTTAGCTGGATTTTTGTGAAAAAAACTTACTACATAAACTCAATAATTAAATCTATTGAATCAGGAGGCATCACCACTAGTTTAAGATAAATCAATAATTTTGGACTAAATCAACTTTTTCACGATACCACTCGTCAAGAGAATCCCGCTATTTTACATAAACCTAAATTTGAAAGACTCCTTGATTAAAGTCAAATGAAAAATATAATATACTAATTATAAACATGTATAGGTTAGAGAATAAAAATGATATTTTTACTAGCCAATGCTATAGCTGATTGTTAATCGATGATGCTATTCAATTCAGAAATCTAGCAACTGAGACATCGAGAGAAAATAGTAATGCTTTCATATAGTTCCTTGTAGCTAAGCTTTGAAATTCTCAATAGCTTTATTAGAATATATTTTCTATCAGTTTAGCAATACTTTCATTCTTTTAATTCTGAGACAAAACGCTTCCTTAATGGCCAATCATATGAAAACTTCCCTTTTTACCTTCGGGTTCACCCAAAAAATGTTTCAAAAACGCTAATCTTGATGATTGCGTGACCGAAAAACCGCTTCCCGTCCAAAATTCGAAGTGGCTCCAGATGACCGATTTGAATGCTAAGATCAGAAGCTAGCGGATCCACGTGCAGATAAATACATAAAAAAGATGCAACCTCGCATACCCAGCCCTAACCCCTCCGGCCCCACCCTGCCCTCCAATCACTCCCCATTCCAAATCCCCCAACCCTTCCCCGTCCCCGGAGCCATAAGTGGAGCTTCACCAGAGCACCGACTTCTCTGAATCGCTCCCCTCCACCTCGACCGGGAAACCGCAAACCGACTGGCGAACAAGACTTACTCACTCCAATCCCCCTAACGATTTCTCTTCCAGGGCGCAAAAAGAAGAAGAAGATCCTCCTGCCTCTGCTCATCGCCCTCAAGCTGAAGGCGGCCGCGCTCATCCCTCTTGCCCTCGGTGCCCTCGCCCTCCTCGCCCTCAAGGCCCTCATCGTAGGAAAGCTCGCCCTACTCATCTCCGCCCTCATCGGACTGCAGAAGCTCCTGGCCAGCCAGCAGAGCACCAAAACGTACGAGGTCGTGGCTCACCCCCACTACTCGCACTCGTACGGCGGGGACCACCACGACCACTACGCGAGGGCGCTGGAGACGGCCAAGGAGGGCGCCCACGATATGGCCTACGCCGCCTACTCCCCCGACGCCAAGAAGGACGCGTGAATTGCTCAAGGGTGGGAAGCGAGGGGACTGCTGAAATAAAAGGGGGTCCTTTCTATCTCACTACCTCCCTCCTACTCTCTCCCCATGTCTCTCCCTCTTTTCTAACCTCTCTTGGATGTCTCCCGACCAGACAACAAACTCATACAAAAGAACACTGACGTGACGCAGGCGTCCGTCGAATGACCTTTAGGCCCATCATGCCGTGGAACGACGCGATTATGACACATTTCCATGACGACCGAGGACTCACACGTTATTTAGTCAAAACAGTGACCAGACGGGCCCCTCCGACCCCACTTCGCCGATCCTTCTCTCAGGGGAGGAAGTTTCCTTCCCTCCCTCTCTTCCCCCCCTCATGCTGTCCCCCGCTCACATCAATCTAATTGGAACGCGTAGCCCTGGCTTCCCTGTGACGGAAACCTCGCGCTGCTAACCTAACGAGACTTCACTAAAAGACAGACGGAGAGATAAAGAGACCCGAAACCAGTTCCGTTCCTGCGATGCACTTCCTCTCCCACATGCATCCAGTCAGTCCACTCACCGGCACGCGAAGAGGAAAGGTGGAAAGGGGGTGAAAAATGAAGATGCCTCCGCTCTGCCCACCCCCTCCGCGGCCGAGAATATCCGATCAACTTTGCTGCTCCTGCGGCTCTTCGACGTGAGAAAGGCGACCGCTCCTCTGTAACGGGGAAATCGCATTCGCGGGGAAGGAGGTCACTGTCAGTGCACCGCTCTTTCCCTTAGACCAATCCCTTGCATCACGTACTGATCCTGATCGCCTCCAACCCACCTTCACCCCCCTTGAGATCCACCCACGTTCGACCGACACGCCCTCTTCCCATCCCAACTTCAACTTTGACCGACATCACGGAAATTTACTCACTCCTTAGTCCAGTATTAATTTAAGATATTTATTTATATAAGAAATTGATTCTATTAATATATTATAATATTAAACAAAGTCCGGATGTATTTAATTTCTATAAATGATGAGTCTCTCTTCGAGAAAACCCGTTTTAGTTCACCGAATTTCCCTCTATTAATATGTAATTAATGATCAACCCCCAAGAAACAATTTACACTATTCCTCCTTCTTGTATATAGTAGATAAAACTTTATTCACCCTATCAGGCGTCCAATGCTTACCGAATACCAAGAGATATACGTAATAGAACAGTTTTAGAATGTTGAGAACAAGTACTTTATTCAACCTTACACTCGTCCCCCCGTGTTGTTTTCATCTAATGTACATACAATCAACACCTCCATGTAAACATCAAAATAGTATTTATAGATTGTTTTTCCAGCCACTATTGAGTAAATGTAATTTATTGTTCAGTCCTATTGTTTCTATCATTGCTGAACTATGCAACTGTTAAAATACTGTTTTAAAAGTACTCTCACCGTACAAAAATAAAAAAATTTAATAATTATTATATATTTGGTATTTGAAGTTTTTTTTATTTTATTTGTGTCCACCAAAGACGACAATAGAAGAAAACTAGCGGATATATTTTAAACCAAAAAAAAAGATTGACGATGCTGATTACTTCAAAAATATATGAGATTAAATAGGAGAGAGTGATGAGAAAATATAAGTGGCATTTAAAATAAATGGGAAAAATTGAGAACTTATTGAACTTTAATTAGTTATTGCCTCCTGAGGTTTATTTCATTTTATAAGAAAAACCAGTCCTATTTATTCGTCCGTGTTCATTAATAGTCTATGCAGTTCGAGCATCTAAAGCAGTTGGACTGTCACAAAACCATGAAATGAAAAATTCATATCAAGAACTATCACTTAGGTATGTATACAAGAATAACTGTTAAATTTAATTTCAGAAAATAAATACTTAGTTATTCCACATAATATATGTGGAATAACTAAGTATTTCATTTCCGAAATGAATCGCTTTCACAAAGTGACGCCTCAAACCATTCTATTCTGTTAAATTTTAGTAAAAAACAAATATATATATTGATAATAAAGATAAATTGCAATAAATTATTAATGTGAATTTTATTTGATAGCCTGCTCCAAGTTTCAAATAGATTTCTCTTCTTAAAAGAATTTGTAGTGGCCTCAGTTGTTTAGCGTAGTGTAAAGAGTTAAAATCTTAAAATAACTAATATTAAGTTAAAATTATTTGATTATCACCGCATTGGAACAATATGGAAAACCTGCTATAAGGATCTTCTCCCGTAAATGTGTGAAGTTCACGAGCTTTCGGGTAGTACTAAGAGGGTACTACTTTACTTCTAACCGAAGGTTATTGCCCTAGGCCAATCGTTGTTTCCGTCATCCTATTCACTTCAGACAGTGCGACCATAAGTTGGCATGCATTTTAATTACTCCTCTTGTAACCCTCAGTCTTCCGAGGCAACAGCCCATGAACGAATTCACAAAAAAATAAACTTCTTTACCCATCATTTTCCCATTGTCACGCTCTGTAACGACTATGAGAGTCATTTTAAAAATAAGGTTGTGTCTCCATGAGAACCCAGTATTAATGATGTTGCAAGAACTTTTTTTGCCTATCGTCATCGTTAAGTTAAGATGTGTTCTATCTGCGGGCACTATGATGCCCACAAGGCAATCGCTTCGGCCGCATGAATAAAGAGACTACACAACGTGACGTGCAGTTACTTACTTCCGGAGTACAGAATACATAGCGCAGGATGGAGAACTAAATACTATTATTAAGGCCTTGATTCTGGTAAACTGAGGTCATTTCTACGTTAGTATGTAATTTTTCAAATTATCATTACAATCAATACTATTTTCCACGCCAATGCCAATTATGGCAACGGATTCAACCTTTTCGAGCACCCTCATCCAGAAAGCGTGTCACGACATTCACGGCGGCTCTTCACGCTGTGTGAGTCCAACCCAAACCCATCAGACCCACCCGACATTGAATTCATTGCTGAGGTAGGTTAAAAGTACCATCCATTTAAGGTAGGTTTTGTTCGGTTATCACGACTGTTAAAATATTACAAATATCAAATGGCATTTATTATAAGAATAACCGTGCAACAGAAATAAAAATACTATTTGATAAGATAATAAGTAACACATAAAAATGCACTATGGTGCTTTGTGTCACGTTCACGTACCCTTTTAAAGACAACGAACGACTGAAAATTTTACAAAGTTAATTTAGTGATAATATTCTCAAATGACGAGAATATACTATAAAGAATTGAAATAAAAATGTTTTATACTCTGATCGCGAAGTATTATTTTCTTTAGTGCTCGTAGTAATCGAGGACTTTCAAGTTATACGTGATTCGGTAAAACCAATATCAGGAGAGTTTCTCAAATTTTGTTACCGTAGTTTGGTAGTTACACGGTAATTTGCATAAACTAATGCGGAGTAGTTTACTAAGGAAAGAAAAAATGAAGCTTTTCTGCTTAATTTATTATCAATGCAGTTATCTTCTTTTAGAATGGCCAATCTAAATATATTCTCTAGGAATAAATAGTGATGTATAAACTCCACCGTTTCAAGGTCCGCTGTAGGGACGTATTCAATATTATTCTAAAGAGTGTAATTGCAGAAATCCCCAAAATATTTTACTAATAAATAAATATACATACACATTGATTAATATCATAGAATCATAAGAGTAGATTCTGACGATGACGGTTGTACCATCTCAACGTCAAAAATACATATGTGAGTTTCCTTTCTGAGAAAAACTAATTTGCCCTTTTAACAGATCTTAAAAAAACCACACAAAAAATTTGTGGAAAAGTTCAAATTTATTTTTCTCATAATGACAATCTTTCACAATATCTCGTCTGAATTTGTTCAATAAATGAGTGTTCTTTCTTTGTAATTCTGAGTTTAAAAATCTTAATCAAAATTTTTATATATTTGTGCGGTAGCAAAAGAGCGTTCTGTTCCGATAAATACATAAATAAATAAATAAATAAATATATATATATACATATTATTAATGTAATCTACCGGTTAAGGTAGGTTTTTGGATGGACACAACTACCAAACAAAAATTTTATTACTCCTAACAAAACACAAAATCCATCCTACTCCATATCAGGACCCTCTTCATCTCTGAGTACTTTCTTCCTCCCTTCATACCGTCCAACATCCCTACCCAGTTCCTTCCCTTTCCTCTTTTGCTAAACATTCTACCCTCTATCACAGTCTTCAACATCCCGCTGCCGGTCAATACCCCCTTCAGCCACTTTTCCTGCCTCCATAGGATTTCTCCCTACAAACCCCTCTCTTCGCCCACCATACCAAGTACTTCCTCATTTGTTTTCTTCTCTGTCCATTCCACCTTCTCCATTCTTCTCCACACCCACATTTCAAAAGCCTCCTATCTACGTCTATCCTCCTGCTTCAATGACCACGTTTCCGCGCCGTACATAGCTACGCTCCATATCAAAGTTTTTACGAGTCTTTTCTTAACATCCTTACTCAACGTCCCTGTCATCAACTCCCTCCTCCTTGTGAAAGCCTCTTTGCCTAGCGCAATTCTTCTCCTTACGTCCCTACCACTTTGACCGTGTTGGTCCAAAACACTACCTAGATACGTAAATTGTTCTACCTGCTCTAGTTTTTGCCCTCCTATTCTAATGTTAAGCTTAGCCTTTTTCTTTCTATAAAATCGCATAACCTTTGTTTTATTAATATTGATTCTCATCCCATACCTGTCGCACTGAATTTCCAATTCACTAAGCAATGCTTGCAACCCCTTGGCTGACTGACAAACTAAAGCTTGGTCATAAGCAAACCTAACTGATTTTACGTATTCCCCGCCCACTTTCATTCCTACCTCCAGGTTTTTCCATGCCTCTTTGATCATTCCCTCTGCATACAGGTTGAACAGCAACGGTGATAATTGGCAACCCTGCCTTACACCCCTTCCTAATACTGCCCATCCTGACTCCCCGTTTCCCACCCGCACCTGAGCAGTCTGAGACATGTACAGGTCGCGGATTAGCCTCTTTTCCCTCTAATCTATTCCTATTTTCTACAATATACTCATTATTTTTTCCCAGTTCACTCTTTCAAAAGCTTTTTCGAAATATACGAAACAGGCAAATACCTCCTGGTTGTGTTCTATATTCCTCTCGATTAATAATGTCATTACTGCATTGGTATCACGCGTACCTCTCCCCTTCTTAAATCCAAACTGTTCATCCCCTAAGCAATCATTTGCCCTACTCTCTATCTTTTTGTTTATGCTCCTGAGAACAACTCTATCTGCATGGGATATAAAATGATTGTCCTGCAGTCCTGACATGATGTAGCCTTTACCTTTTTTGGAATAGGAACTAAAACTGATCTCACAAAGTCTTCCGGCCAGATTCCTTCCTCATATTGTGACGTTGTGCTTGGCGCAGCGTCACTTGCCCAGTTCGAATACGCGCGCCTCTCTCGCGAGCCGTAGAACGGCGGGGCGCTATCTGTTGGCGCCGACAACGTATGTAAGAAAAAAGAAGAGCGGGGCGGGCGGGCGGGACAAATTTGTTATTTCGTCAAAGTAACACTCCTTTGGTGCACCACCGTCCCACTTACCCTTGTTACAAATTTCAGTTTATTTTATCATAGCACAAAAACCGTGTTATTATATTGGCTGAAAATGAAAAAAAATGGAATTATTATTTTATCAGTAAATCATTAAAAACTGAACAAATTTGTTCAGAAGAGGACATTTTATTAAGACCTGGAGTATTCATATGAACTATTGCATTCATTGCTACACCAAAGTGATCTTTGAAATCTTGCATCAAATAAGGAGTATAGTAATTGCTATAGAAAAATATATACTGAATATGATCATGTTAGATCATATTCATCACTATTTTATTCAAAAATGGGTTTACTGCTGCCCTGCATTGCATTCATTTTGAAAAGAGGAAGTGGAGTTTGTAATTTTTGAATTTTGAGGTTAGGTTATGCTTTTAATATAGAATTCTGATTTATTCTACCCTATTTGTTATAAGAACTGTAGAACAGGGAAATATCTTTAGATTAGGATTAAATTTTTGCAGTAAGCGTATTTTAGGTTAGGTGGGGCAAATCCTTTAATTATTCAATAGGTTAAGAATTTTCTTCTTCCTAATTTACAATGGAGGGTGACACTGGATTTTTGGCGAGATATCAGAGAGATATGAGGGCACTGCTACGGCATTCAGCGGTAAAGGCAGAATTTGAAATAATTACGCAAATGAGTGAAGAAGAGGTGGAAAATGAGTTGTCAAGTAAAGGACACTCCTTGGTAGGGCCACTCTTAGTGCGCAAAGAGCGATTATTGCGGGCTAAGCTTCTTTTGGCACAAACACGGTTAGGGACACCATGGTCAAAGAATTGGACGAAGATGTGCAGCCTGACGATGTAACCCTCTCAGGAGCTTTATACGCCTTAAACTGGGACGAAGACCTAGATGCAGGGCGGAAAATGAAACGAGCATGCAGTAAGGGGCATAAAAAGAAGCACATCGAGACGGAGAAAGTTGCCGCAAGCGACGGAGAAATTAATGAGGAACTGAACCCCATTCGGACCATTACAGCAAACGCAGCGGGGGGCCCTCAGCCCAAACTACCGCTGATGGACTCATATGATTTTCCGCCGCTGGGGGAAAGGAAAGAAGCGTCAGATTTGACCAGAGAAAAGGAAAAACTGCGCATTCTGCCTTCGGAAGCGAAATCAAATCAGAAAGAGATACCAGTACAGAGCGACCGCAACTCTGAGGAAATAAAGGAGTTGCGGAGTCAATTGCAACAGCAGATGGAGATGATCAACAACCTAACGGATGGGGGAGGGAGAATACCGCCCACTATGGGGAAAAATGGCGAGCCGTCCTCTCCGAGAGAGGTCACGCCCAGCTCCTCTGGGGCAGGTTACAATGGCCGATGGGACAACCGGGCCATAACGAGACCTACGTTGTCTAGGCCTTCACAGGCGAGAGACCAGGGACCGGGCTTTGACGGAGCTTGTTATTCCTGCGGAGAGTCGGGACATAGGGCAAATGTGTGCCCGAGAGTCCAGTGTTTCAGCTGTGGCGCAAGAGGGCATATCGGTGTCAATTGCCCCAGTCGACAGGGTAGGACACGAGAAAAGTGCCAACTTTGCGTCAAGGTCGGCTTATTGGCAATTAATTGCCCTAATTGCAAACATCTGTTTACTCGGCAGGAAAACGGACAAGCGGGGAGTCGCCTAGCCCAAGCGGCTTCCCCGCAAACCAATCCGTCGAACACAAACCGGCTGAATTAGATTTAGATAATCATAGGAATAAGTCAATTAGGTTAGGAAATGGTGATTCGATTTTGGAAAAGCCGAGTTGGACAGCCAAATTTTGCGAACCAAATTCGATCAAGGAGGATGTAAATAGTGGAATAAAGAATTGTATAGAGAAAGGAAGGGAGATAAACTCAGATGGGCCAGATGAAACATCTGCTCCTGGGTCGAGTTGGACAGCCAACATCCACCACCCATCTGAGGCGTTGGCAAAGATCAAGGATGAAGAAATCTACAGATCGAGGTGGACAGCCAACCTCTATCGATCTGGCCAATGCAATGGAGCTATCAGGAAAAGCTCTCCAGCTGAGCAGTGGAGACGGACGGCCGACCTCCACTGCAAAGCTGATATTTGCTGTCCAGCCGTTGATTTCACCGAGCCGAGCGGGTCAGCCCGTCTCCGCCCATCAAATCAACCGCATATGGGGCAGAAGGCGCATTGGTCGACGGAGTCAGCTCCGCTCTGCCAATCCGTTAGGTCGGAAGAAAGCGAAAGGGTCAAGTCCTTGGTAGGATCGAACAGGCCAGCCTGTCTCCAGCCACCAAAGCAAGCAGGGAGTGAGAGAATGAGTGAGAGGCCTCAGAGCATCTCGTCGGTGCCACAAAGCCCGCCGAGACATGCGTGGAATGTAGATTCTGCCCAGTCGCTTCACGCGGGCCGGAAATCAGAACAGGACAGCGATTATGAGAAATTGCCTCAAGTACTGTTCACTCTGGATCGGTTGTGTACCAACAAAGGGACGGGCAGGAATGAGTCGAGTGAGAGTGTGACATACCCTGTAACCATTGAGGACAAACCTGATAGGCTGTGTCCGGTTCAGGGAGGGGGAGTCGGCGTGGAGTCCACGCCTAGAGTGAGTTTAGCGAGTGTGACGGCAGAGAATAGAGACCAAGTCTCAGTCCTGATCGGGGGAAAAGAGTACATTGCGCTCTATGACCCCGGGGCTCAAGTGACCATAGTAGGTCCCGAGGTGGTGAAAAGGTATAAGTCAAGACTGAAGGGGTCAATGACTCAAGTGACGATGCCAATGACGCCCATACCAGCTAAGACTTTGGGATACCTAGATGTGACGATTACCATCGATGAAAAAACGGAGAAGATGCAATGGAAAGCCGCTGATTTCCTGTCTTCTCATCAAGTGATCGTTGGAGCGGATTTGAAAAACCTTTTTTCAATTGATACGATGTCCGCGGAGAAGTGTTGGAGAGCAAAAAAGGGCCCGTGGCACCCATTTTGGAAGAAAGGGACAAGAAATGAACCACACATTTTCGCAGAATGCGCGGGTCTATCAGTCCTAGAGAGTTATCAAAGCGTAAGGCTCAGCGCACTACTGAGCGAATTTAATAGAGAGGAAGTGAAACAGGGTGAGAAAAAAAACATGGAATGTGGAGGCATCACTACGCTCACTGATGACCAGAGAAGAAGACTGAACAAGGTAATAGAGCAAGCGATCACAGAGGGCCCGAAGTTAATGCTGCTGACAGAACACCATATTGACGTTCAAGGAGCAGAACCAATAAAACATCGGCCGAGACGAATGTCTCCTAGAATGATGGAAGTAGCTCAACAGGAACTTCAGAGGATGTTAGACGAGGGAGTAGTGGAAAGGTCGGCCTCAGCTTGGAGCAGTGCGCCAGTCATTGTCAAGAAAGCAGATGGTAGCGCGAGATTCTGTATCGATTACAGAGACCTTAATAAGGTTACAAAGAAGGATGCGTACCCTCTGCCTAATATGGATTCAATCCTTGACAAGCTGAGGAAGGCCAAGTATATATCGAAAATCGATCTCCGTTGGGCCTACAACCAGATTCCTATGGAGGAATCGTCTAAGAAGTACACAGCCTTTGCTATTCCTGGCTCAGGTCTGTTCCAGTTCCGACGAATGCCATTCGGTTTGACGAACGCACCAGCAACGTTCCAACGACTAATTGATTCGTTGTTCGGGCCAGAATTCGAACCAATAATGTTCGGATATCTGGACGACATAATCATAGTCACCGAATTATTCGATGAACATTTGAAATGGGTCGAAATTGTGTTGAGAAAACTGGACCAGGCAGGGCTAGTAATCAATAAGGAGAAGAGCGAGTTTTGTTGTACCAGGGCTGCATATCTTGGATATCTGTTAGACGCAGAGGGACTTAGACCAGATCCGGAAAAGATAGCTCCAGTCGTGAATTATCCAGCACCATCTAACCTCAAACAACTAAGACGATTTCTTGGTATGATTGGATGGTACGCTCGGTTCATAAAGGACGATTCGGAAATCAAGCTTCCATTGGTCAAGTTATTGCACAAAGGTCAAGAGTGGGAATGGACAGAGGAACAGCAGAAAGCGTTTGAGACATACAAAAGGGCCATTACAGAAGCCCCGGTCTTGGCAAGGCCGGACTTCTCTAAACCCTTCATCGTACAAACTGATGCGAGTAGTGAAGCAATTGGAGGTGTTCTTTCTCAAGTGAATGAGGACGGAGAACATCCAATCGTTTATGTCAGCCGAGTTCTCACATCAGCTGAGAAAAACTATACGACGACAGAGAGAGAGTTATTAGCTATTCTATGGGCCATAAAAAAACTAAGGCCTTATTTAGAGGGCTACAAGTTCCTCGTGATCACAGACCACTCCGCACTCCAATACCTACGAAATCTCAAGGAACCTACGGGTAGGCTCGCGAGGTGGGCGCTGGAGTTGCAGCAGTGGGACTTCGAGGTGGTGCATCGTCGAGGTAAAATCCATGATTTGCCTGATGCACTATCTCGTATGTACGAGCAACTATCTGGCGAAGAGAAGATCGCTGAAATTACGGAAGTAAAGGATGAGGACCACCAACGCAGAGTCGAGGAAGTCACCAAATATCCGGAGAGGTATAAAAATTGGAAGGTCGAAGCGGGCCACTTGTATCGTTACAAGTACGATGAGCTGCTCGATCCAATCGCTGATTGTGAAGAGGGCTGGAAACTCGTGCTTCCAAAAGAATGTCGAGAGCGGGTCATAAGGGATGCCCATTGTGAACCTTCATCGGGCCACCTCGGAGTGGAAAAGACCTTCGATCGAGTCGTACGAGATTACTATTGGAGAGGGGCCTATCACGACATTCACAACTTTGTGAGGCAATGTCAGGACTGTCAACAGTTCAAAACGTCGCAGCAAGCGCCTCAGGGACTATTGGGTAAAAGAACGGTAGAGAGACCATGGAGCGTCGTAGCAGCAGATCTCATGGAGTTTCCGCTTAGCAAAGCCAAGAACAAGTACTTAATAATCTTTCAGGACTTATTTTCAAGATGGGTGGAGCTAAAGGCGGTCAGAGCTGCTACGGGGGCCAACGTGGTTAAAGCACTTGAGGAGCTTGTCCTATTTCGCTGGGGAACGCCGGAGTATCTCTTGACAGATAATGGAAAAGAGTTTGATAACAAATGCGTAGGAGAAGCATTGGCAGAGTATGGAATAACGCATACAACAACGCCTCCATACCATGCTCAGGCAAACCCAGTGGAAAGATCCAATCGAACGCTGAAGACGGCCATCGCGATGTTTGTAGAAAAAGACCATAGACACTGGGATCAGCATTTACACGAACTAAGGCATGCAGTCAACACCGCGAAGCAGGCCTCGACTAAGATCTCGCCAGCCTACTTGAACTTCGGAAGGCATCCACTACCAGTGAAGAGTTTGCGGCGCGAGCTTGAGAAGGGGGAAGGCATAGAGAGCAGATTGGATCCACAAGCGTGGAAAAAGAGGGCCGATAGGTTAGGCTTATTACGAGATCTAGTAGCCGAGAACATAGAGAAAGCTCAGGAAAAACAGGCGCGAGCGTATAATAAGGGTAGAAGAAACATCGAATTTAATGTAGGAGACCTAGTAATGCGTAGGACCCACCATCTGTCCAGTGGGATTGATAGGTTTTCAGCCAAGCTAGCCCCTAAATTTGAAGGACCGATCGAGATACTAAAAAAACTGTCTCCAACAGTCTATATAGTAGAAACGCGTTCCAATAAGCAAAACGCGAAAGTAGATATTGGTGACTTGAAAAGATATATAGCACCAAGATCCACTCGTCAAAGTGGTGAGTCCTCCGAGCGCCAAGCCCACGGAGCACACTCTCAAAAAAATTCCTTATGAATTTTGGTATTATGTAATAGGTCAGCATTGTGTGTTTGCCTCATGTTATCTTGTCTGTGTGTCAAACTGAGCGATTTATTTTTCAATTATGTGAAAATCTGTCGGACATTATTGTTGTTATGGCACATAGCCCTTGAATTGTGGTGAATGAAAGTTTGCAAACGAGGTGTGATGTGTTTGAGCTGAGGACGCACTGCCTTTTATAGAGTGAATTATCTGAGCGAGTGATGATTTTGTTGAAATTTTGTGAGAAATTCCCTTGGAATGTATGAAAGAATATATATACATATCATGCCAAAAGTTTGTTCATACCAAATGTATTACTTGATGTTCATAGAGAATGTGGCTAAAATTGGAAAAAGTTGTGCTATCCATTTTCTATCTAATAGCTGAAGACAGAATCTCAAAACTGAGTGAACTACTGGTAGAAATCTGTGAAATTGTTGTTATTATATTGTGTTCATAGGTTTCAGTTGCAGGCTCGTTTGTAAGCGGTCCACTCGGACGAGTGTCCGGCTTAGGGAGGGGGTATGTGACGTTGTGCTTGGCGCAGCGTCACTTGCCCAGTTCGAATACGCGCGCCTCTCTCGCGAGCCGTAGAACGGCGGGGCGCTATCTGTTGGCGCCGACAACGTATGTAAGAAAAAAGAAGAGCGGGGCGCGCCGCGCGCGGAGAGTGCCGGCCAACACGTGGTAAGGAGAGTTCGTTGTGAGATGCCCGAGAGAGAAGGTCGTGTGCTATCATCGTCGAGTCACCGACAGCCTGCGAACACCGGGGGTGCGCGTGCCAGCAACCGACCTCGCCGTGTGGGCCCACCGCAGGCCCCGACCGGAACATCGGGAGCCAGCAGTCGACAGCGAGGCGGCCATCTTCGGCTGCAGCCGAGCGGCCACCCAACATCGTGGCCCAGCAGGCGTCGGCACCGCGCGTCATGTTTGCTTGGGAGCGCCCACACCTTTTCTTGTGATAATAAATAGTTCTTATGAAGTTTACTCGTCGGAGTCCATTTTTATGCGCCTCCTTGCGCCCCTCGTGATTTCAGCTGAAGAGCCGCTGCCCACCCCGGGGCACATAAAAGGTGAGCGAGCCCTCCCCTGGGACGAGGAGTGTGATGGGCCAGGTGACAGCCAGCGGCGTGACTCTGCGGCTAGCCATGCGGCTAGCCTGGCGCCCTCAAAACAAGTAGAGTCGCGGCCTCCCTTGTCTCGCGGTATCGGGGAAAATTTATCTATAAATTAAATACCGCGTCACAATATATACTACGAATCAGCACATATAGCCTCTTCTTCCCACTTTTTCCTAAACATTTCAATAGTTCCGCGGGAATGTTATCCACCCCCACGGCCTTATTTAGTTTCATACCCCTTAATGCCCTTTCTATCTCATTGTCTAGTATTCCTGGACCCAAGCTGTCTTCCTCTACGTCATATTCTTTTTTAATTCTCACTTTGTTGGTGTAAGTTCTTTACTATACAGTTCTTCTATATACTCCTTCCATCTCTCTTGGATCTTTCCTGCGTCAACTATTACCTTACCCGCCTTATCTCTCACTGTTAGCATAGATCTTCCTTTTTTACTTCCCGATAAAGATTTAACTTTGCTGTACAGCGCACCGATTTCTCCCTTCCTCTGCAGACT
Organism: Hetaerina americana; assembly: GCF_022747635.1. NCBI lineage: Eukaryota > Metazoa > Arthropoda > Insecta > Odonata > Calopterygidae > Hetaerina > Hetaerina americana. The sequence continues at coordinate 30,424,672 of NW_027286763.1, forward strand.
TTCCATATCCTCGCATTGCCTCTTCCACAATGCTTCTTTTGCTTTATTTGTTGCCCGCCTTAATTTATTGTTTAATTCCTGGTACTTCATTTTGCCTAACTCTGTATTTACATTTTTCCATTTTCTCCGCTCATCCATCTTTGTAATCATCTCATCCGTGATCCATGGTTCCCCAGTCCAACTCGCGTTAACAGTTCCAATAGTTTCTTTTGCGGCTTTCGATAACCCTTTCTTGATACTTTCCCATTTTTCTTCGGTAGTACTAAGCCCTTTACCATCCTCCATGATTTTCTCTACCACCTGTTTGTATTCCTTCCTTTTCAACCCATTTAATGCTCCTACATTCCATTTTCTAACTCACCGCCCCTGTCTTTTCTTTTTGAAACAGACGCTACATTTCATAACAACTAAATTGTGGTCAGAGTCCGCATCCGCTCCCGGGAAGCTGTGCGAATTTATCACACTGTTCCTAAACCTGTGTCTAACCAGGATATAATCTAGCTGATACCTTTCTGAGTCACCTGGCATTTTCTATGTATACCTAATCCTTTTGTGGTGTCTAAATCAAGTGTTGGTGATGACTAGCCTCTGTCTCCTGCAGAACTCAACTGCTTTCTCCCCGCGGTCATTCCTCGTGCCTAAACCGTAGTCCCCGACCTCATCACCATCTCTTCCTTCGCCTACCGTCGCATATATGGTATATATATATATATGGTATATATATATACATACATATATATATATATATATATATACTATATATATATCACAGAATTAACGCATATTTCTTTGTTCCCGAAAAGTTACATACTATGAAAAAGTAAAAAGCAACCAAATAAAAGTTACGCATGATAATAATAGAGAGGTACCTAATCAGCACGCATTTGCTAGCTCATTCTTGAGACGTTCTATAGGACTTAAATTTAGAAATGAATGCTGGATTTTAAAGGCAGTTATTACAAAATTAATATTTTTATTAAAAAAATCTTTACATCAAGTCATATATTGAATGAAGTTTCAAATCAAATAACAACCAGACAGCTCCCTTAATAGATCCAGTATTTAAGACCAACAAATTTCTTCCTTCTTCCTCTTTAAATGAAAGATTCTTAAAAAATTCTCGATAGAAAAGATAATTAGCTCGACTGAATAAACCCATTTTGGACGAAGAACCTTAAACTTTATTAAGTTACCTGATCAAGAAACTTCATTCCAAAATTATTTTATAGTAACCTTTGGTATAAATTAAAAAATGAATTTCAAGTTTATATTGGGGGACACTCCATGCAATAGAACAAATTTGTTATTTCGTCAAAGTAACACTCCTTTGGTGCACCACCGTCCCACTTACCCTTGTTACAAATTTCAGTTTATTTTATCATAGCACAAAAACCGTGTTATTATATTGGCTGAAAATGAAAAAAAATGGAATTATTATTTTATCAGTAAATCATTAAAAACTGAACAAATTTGTTCAGAAGAGGACATTTTATTAAGACCTGGAGTATTCATATGAACTATTGCATTCATTGCTACACCAAAGTGATCTTTGAAATCTTGCATCAAATAAGGAGTATAGTAATTGCTATAGAAAAATATATACTGAATATGATCATGTTAGATCATATTCATCACTATTTTATTCAAAAATGGGTTTACTGCTGCCCTGCATTCTTCCCCATTCATTGTTTCCTTCACTTTCAGATAGCTTTCCTGTTCCACATCCTTCTCCATTTGTCCTATGAACTTGTCATTACGTTTTCCTCGGGAGCTCTTGCCTTCAAAATTCCCTTTTATCATGTTTCTAACTAACCCAAAGTGCCAAAGTAACCAAAATTTTTAAAACGGTTGAATTTTAAAATAAAGATTTCAGAGCCCTCTTCCTCCGATCCAAGAAAATGCATCGACGGGAATGGGAAGGAATCGTCACTCGGTCAGTGGCGCACACGGTCGGCAACATTCATTGAATATTCGAGTCATTCTGATTTACCGATACAATGACCGCGTGATCCAAACACCGTTTAAAATCCTTTACATAAAACTACATTACATTTTTTCGCTTTATGAGCATCTAAGCACAGAAAGAGGTACGCAAACAGGAATATATCTCCCTCTTAAAAAAGAGCATTGAAATCATGCTTATAGAAAAATTATTGTACGCTGAAAGGCTTTGCTTTTCCGAAAATTTCGGCCAAAAGCAAATTTTATTCAACAATTCAGAAGAGGATTGCGGACACATGCAAGAATAGAGTATTTAATTAGAGATAAACACAACCATTTTGACGATTCACCTCATTCAAATCACAAGCATGTGTCATAATTATTCTAAAATGTTCAATACTTGAGTGAAATTACTTCCAACACGTCAGTTTTAATCCCAGGCAGGAAAACTTTTATGCATACGAGTATGTTGACTGAATGGGAAGCTGAATGAAGAAAAAAATGATTCAAGCAATAGAAATAAAAGTTTCTAAGTATATATAAATGGTGAGATGGTTTGAAGTATATCTACATACTACTGCGTCAACATTAAAAGAAAATAAATCGCTGCATAATCATTATTGTAAATTTGGAGATTACAGTAATTTATTTGCGCAATTTAAAAAAAACTACAATATAAGCATGGGATGATAATTCTTTTTCTATTACAAAAATAAGTCAGCTGAGAAAGTTTTTTACTGGAAGGAGTTGAATTTTGTGTATGTCATATCTAAAGGTAATATTTGAAATTCCTTTTTCACTGAAAACATATCAGGGATGACTTGAAAATTATTTTTTTATATTTGGAACTCTATTTGGAGCAACGTTATTAACATTAATTATGGAACATTTTTTTGTAATTAGAACAGTACAATATCTTAAATATATTTTTTAAATTCAGAACATGTAAGCTTCAAAACTTTAAGATAACTAAATTTATGAAATATGCAATGTAGGGATGAGGCCTAGTAGAAACATTTCATTTTTAAAGTAAATTAAATAAAAACTTAATAATTATCCGTCATGAAGTTCTGTTTGGATAGCCACTATTCCCTTCCTTCCTTCCCATTCTCCACACGAATATCTAACCCCAAACCACTGCTATCTCTTCAGGGAAACACGTCAGTTCTAACCCCAGCCGACCCCAATCCCCCGCCCTTCTCGCGAGATCCCTGCCGGCATGAGTAACCGTCCCATTTCTCACCTTACTCCTCCCGCTCCTTTGTTCATTTAACCTCCCCCACAAAAGGTTACCCAGCATTCCCTTCGCTGCATAATAACATCTGGAACTAGCTGAAATTATCAGCATGCACTCGGAAATGATGCTAAGCAGGGAAACGCGTCGTGAATAAGCAGCATTGTTTAAAGTGGTATATTAATGCAGCTAAACGCCTATGCACCCTAAAAACTTCCATGTATGCATGTAGACATTGTTAGCATTTTAATGACTTATACGTAAAGAATAAAGTCTTCAGACGTCTAAAAGCTATATTCTTCGTGTATCAGAATGCTCTCAATCTCCAAATACCGTCAAATTTCTTGTTTACAAGTATTATGGCGTAATACGGTGAGTCCATCATTGATTTTCTCTTAAGCACGCATGCCATATTTCTCTAGATTAGAAAATCGAATTTAGATGACCGTGTAAACCAAATTAATAACATAAAAGTAATGAATTAATTAGTTCTTACTTTGTAAAAGAGTTTCTGACAGCCATGGCAGCCTCTTTCCACATTTTTTAATCTGACATTATTTCATCCGTTCGAAGTTCATCACGTACCGGAATTTTGTACCTTTCCATAATCTTCTTAACTGAATTGGCTCATTTTTTCTGGTCTTCCTCTTGATGAATTGCAACTTTTTCTCCTATCGCATTTTCTTTTAACAACTCTCCCAACAGTATTTCACACAAGGCTCTCCGGAGGCACCTACACAACAATAGTCACCCTATTATCGGTAATATTCTTCTTGAACCTAAATTTCATGGGTGGATATGAAACTACTCCTATTTTCTTCCGCCTAAACCGTGGGTCATCCCAGCCCTGGAGATTTTATTTATTAATTTATATGCACCCTGCAAGCCACCACCAGGGTGTGTGGCAGGGGGTGAATACACACCAGAATAATTTTACCCGAACGTGACCCTACCGCGAACTATGTTATTTTGATACCTTATCGTTCGTGGAAAAATAGACATCTTATATCTCTCTGTCCTACACTTAATGTGTATAATTTTATCAACATGATCTCTCTTACCATTGTACGATGGGGGTAATTAATACATTTTGAACATCACTGCTACAGAGACCTTCAAAATGATGCAAGAGCTACAATCTGTAATTTAAACTTCGCTCCTTGAGTGATTTCGAGTCTAGCTCCTCTAATATTTTGGATACGCTACTGAGTTCATCATAACAACGTTTCACAAATCCGGCCCCTCTACGCTGCACACGATCCGATTCGGCAATCAGTACAACTTCGTAAGGATCTCATATACATGCACAATATTCTAAATGAGGCCTAACCAATGACAGACAACATTTCTCTTTGCCTTTTCATCACATTTACCAAGTACTCTTCTAATAAATCATAATCTTGTGTTAGCTAGTATTCCCCGTAACTGTTTCACCCAGGAGAGATCGTGAGTTTTGGTAATGCCTAGGTATCTAAGTGAGTCTTCACATTCCATTTCGGTATTCCCAATGCAATAGGCGTTCAGATGGGAATTGCTCCTTTCCCAAAAATTTGTGACTACGTGCATTTTTAAGTTTAATTCTGATTTCCAAGTGTCGCATAGATTTTAGGTCATCTGGCATAAATACTGTGTCCACAGGATCACGATAACACGGTAAAAAATGAATCGTCGGAAAATGAACGTATCTTACTAATGACTACGGAGTCAATGTCGTTAACGTAAAGTAGGAATAAAAGAGATCCGACCGACTGACACTTCCCTGTGGAACACCTGAAGTGACTTTTACTGCATTTGACCTAACTCCATCTATCACTACTCTTTGAACCCGACCATTCAAAAAGTCGTTAATCCTACCCCGGATATTTTTATCTATGCCATGTACTTCTAGCTTTGCGAGTGGTTAACTATGAGGTACTTGGTCGAAGGCTTTCTTAAAATCTAGAAAAATCGCGTCCACTGGAACATTGCTCTCCCCCTAATTATGAGTATCATGAACAAAAAGCGCAAGTTGCGCCTCGCAGAATCTACCCTTTCGGAAACCATGCTCATTTTTCATTAATAACTTCTGGTTATCGAAGTGTGTCACGATCGCACTAGCAACTATACATTCCGTAACCATGCACTAAATGGGTGTGAGGGAAATAGGTCTGTATTTACTCGGTTCCTCCTTGTCTCCGTTATTAAATATTGGTGTTATGTTAGCCGTTTTCCAATCTCTGGGAACCTTATGATCTACCAGCAACTTTTTAAATATTATTTCTATATACGGCACAGTTTCTGAAGGTAGATATTTAATTATACGAGTGGGTATTTCTTTGGGCGAGGAGGATTTATTAGACATATTTTTCAGCAAAAGTTCTAATCCATTATATGAGATTTTGATTTTGGGCATCGGTTGAGCGGCACGATTTGGTCAGCTATCGGGGGTTTTCCGTGATATATTACTGAAGTCACTTTGAAGGAAGAAATTTAATAAGTGAGCCATTTCCAGATTGCTAGACACTATTTCGCCTTCATCATTTTTGAGTGAATTAACAATTAACTTATTTCCATGGACTTCTCAGACGCATGGCTAAAATGCTTTTGCATTCTCTCTCAAAGTTTCCGTTTAAAAATAATTTAGATGTATATTTTTTGTTTGTCTTGATTTATTTGCCTCGAAGAAAGTTTTTTCGTGGGAGAGTTTAGGGCAAGTCATTAAAACAAAATTCCATCTCCCTTCGATATGCTCTGGATGACCTCCCTGTGGCATGCCTTCTTCTTGTGACTGTGGCTGACCCAAAACTAATAATTGTGTGCAAAGAAAATCTTCAAATCACATTCCGCTCCCATTTTGCTGGTTAAAGAGTAATTCTCAGACCACAAATTAAGAGCCCTCTTAGATGCTCTCTGTCTTGTGCCGAATTTATCTGTTCACATTGTTCGATCTTGTTCTTTTTTATATATTTTCTGTGGATCCGTCCCCTTGAACATGTAGTTAGATGGAAGTTGTTTCATAGGATTATTTCTAGAAGAAAATTTTCAAAAGTCATTGCTTTTACGAACATGAGAGCTGCAGCTAATTTAGTCGAGTAATAGCATTAACATAAATATCATATGTAGCAATTAAATATCATTTGTTGTCTCAGGCGTAACTTTATGGAATTTGCATAACATATTGAAATGTAATGAAATAATTGATGTCGTAATTCCACACACTTTATAAAAGTGTGTGGAATTACGAAGTCAATTATTTCATTACATTTCAAATTAAATATCACTTTTAATTTTCTATTCAAGAAAGCAAAGGCATTTCTGTAAATTCTATGCACAATCAAAGGCCAAGTGAACCTACGAACAATACGCAAGAATATATACATATCTGGTTACGACTCATGTGTCGTCTAAAAGAAAATGTAAACAAGGAAGTCATCAGTGTAAAGCGGCTGTGAAACGAGAAATTAATACAAATGGTTCCCCTTCACTTCACTGACTAGAAACGAACAAGCCTTTCCTGATAGATTTCACTTTTAACGATATTGTACAAAATGGGTCGCTGATGAAATCTATACTTCCAGTGAGAAGAAAATAGCAGCCTCCATCATCGTTGAGTGATAATTTCAAGTGCAGCGGCCTCTTTAAATCTATTGGCGGTATTTTAAGAAATAAGTCGTATTTTACTTGGTTATGGGAAAGTATTACACGCTACATTGAGGTAAAACTCTTTATAGGATTGCACCAAATGAGGGTTACGCGTATTATTCTGCATATTCAATGCAGTCCCACAAAAAATTATGTCGGGTTGGAGCGTGATGATTACCCATGACCCTGTAAAATTCGACAGGTTTGAGAAGAACATTTTAAAGGGAGCACTATTAGCATGTAAAATTCTGCCAATGGGTTCAAGTGCTTCAGCACGCATGAATTTATCAGCAAATCTGTAGACACCTTTGAAGACACTTATTATAAAGCTCTATAGGTTTCAGTAAGGCGGCTATATTGCTAATAATCAACCTGAATACCCTATTGGTGTAAACAGGATTTGAAATATTACATCAAAATACTATACATAAGAAATGACTCAATTAATTAGATGAAATAATTGCAAATGTTCATGAAAAAAGCGCTTTAATTACGAGGGGGAGTTAGAATGGAGTGGGGTGGGGTGTATAAGAGGACATTTAAGGAGAAATGAATGACCGTGCGAAGAAAAGAGTGTCACAGAAGAAATAGCTTAATTATTAACAACACCTGGTTTAAAAACCACAGTATGCAGGCGCACATGGACAATAACGGAAGGTTAGAGTGTGTAAAGCTTAAGAATACATTTAGGCATGGCGCGATCAACTCACACAATTTCCCAGGAGCAGATGAGGATTCGGAATCAAAAGTAGTCATTATGAAGTGCTTCTTAGGTCAATTAAGAAGAATTAATGAAAGAAGACTCATAAGAAAACAGGGTGTAGACCACTGAATTGGGGAAAAACTGAAGGAGTGCCGCGAAGATGTTGAAGTGATAGTTTTTGGGGAGGCGACCGACAGCTAAGGTCATTTGCGTCATTAAGGATGGATGGGAAAGGAAGGGTAGAGAGAAAACCGGCGTCGGTGTTAGCCTACTCTTGTCGAAAGGCGCCAAGGGGTCCGCAGTTTAACGTCCAATCCGACGGACGGGGTAGTCACTCCAGGTGCCCTCCACAAAGCACCTTAATTCGGGATCAGGATATCACTGAAAAATATCTGCCGCATCCGGGATTTGAACCCTGGCCCTCTCGGTGGGAAGTACGTACGTAGCCACATGTAAGTTAGCCACCCCACTATCCCGATCCCCAGGATATTGAAAAAACTGTCAGAGGATATGTGGTGGGTCAGCAGAAGAGAGATAGGAATATATATCTCAAAAAAGGGATAAAAAATATAATGAAATAATAGAAACATTATGCAAAAAAGGGCAATGGACCAGGTATTATAGAAGATATGAATAGGTTAAGGAAGTGAGGGATGTAAACGCATAATTGGGAAGGAGACAGTTCCAAGAACTAAAGAATAAAGGGGCTAGAATATTTAAATGGTGCAAATTTAACATGGTGGGAACATCAATGTGAGGATATGAAGACTACAGAGACAAGTCGAAAAGTTCTATATTGGAAGGTGAAGGAACTGTCTGGGTGTAAGAAAGTAGAATCTGTTTCCACTTTAAAAATGCAAATGATTAACCAGTGAGGATGAGGTTCGAAAAGATATAATGATGAACTGTATGGTAAAGATAATGGGTCAGTGATTTTGGATAAGGAAAAGAAGTATACAGAGGGAACTGATAGCATAAGGAATGGTTTACAGTGGGATGGAAAGGCATTTGGAGTAATGAAGTCGAAGAAAGGAGTGAGAATAGATAACATCCGTATAGATCTACTGGAATATTTGGAAGAGGAGAGGTGTTATGAGATGATTCATACGTGTACAATTGTGGAAGTCTAAATTGGGCCAGAAGACCTAGTTATATCATTATTGACACCAATTAAAAAACGGAAAAACAGCTGCAAACTACAGCTGCGAATACCAAAGGAATAATAATACACAGCAAAGATCATACTCACGTAAATCATGGACTAAAAATGCAGAAGAAAGGAAGTTATTATTTAGGAGAGGATCAGTTTTGCTTTTGAAGGGGGATATGTGCACGTGATGCATCAAAAATAATAAGGTCACTAATAGAAATGAACAGTGAGTATGACTACAATGTATTTTTATGCTTCGTGAATATTGAAAAGGCGTTTGACAAGGGAAACTAGGAGCAATTAATGAATATATTGTTGAAGAAAAAGAGTAAATTGAAAGGATAGACAGTTAATCCGGAACCTGGACATATCCCAAACTGCAAAGATGCGGATAGAGCATACAGAATCTGGATGGGTAGTGCTAGGGGGGGCAACACAGGTGTCCAGTATTACCTGCTTTTTTCAAATTAATATCCTGAAGAAATGGTGGGAGAGGCATGAGAAAGGCTAAAATGTAAAGTGAAATCAGAAGCAACTCCCTTCAAATCAGTCAGAAATAAAAATGATCGTACGTTTTTTTCATACGATCAAATCTCGGGGGATATAAAATAGAAAAAGTGGAACATATTTATTCAACTAGTTGTTAATTTAGGGGAAACTGAGAAAAATAGTAGGACACTAATAGAAGAAGTGGGATAGCTAAAGAATCTTTGGCAAAGCGGCGAGCATTGATGACGGCCACCTTTATGAAAGATAGGAAAAAAACATTATGGATAGTTTTACCATGAAGGACGAAGGTTTGGAAAAATTTTATTCAGAGAAGAGGATCAACGTATATTGGAAGCTTTGAAATATAACGGTAGAAATAAAAAATTAACAAGTTCCAGACATGGTAGGGGAAGATAGACTGCTGTAAGGAAATATTCGAAGAACGGAGGACGAGTTGTTGCAAGTACTGAGATCCAATAGGATGCTGAAGACGGTATTAGAGTAGGGCACGCTCGGAAAGCAAGATATAGGGAGGAAAAGAATAGGAATTATGGGAGGTGGGAAGTTTGTAGTGCTTAGAAATATGCCATTGTAATATGCAACAAGGACATATTGTGTCAATGTGTCCTTGAGCCTCAATAAATGTATGTTAGTTGTTCGTTTTATGTATTTACACACGTGAAAGCTAAAAAGTTTTTACATAAATATACGCAACTTTGAGTGCATGTGGGCATTAACATGTTAGTTTTGCATGTGGCTTTATTCTCTTTTACGGGTGTTTATCTAACTCCCCCCACCACACGCCCTTGCGGCGGGTAGAGGGGTATGATATAGATGTAGAATCGTTACGGCTTAGGAGAGCAGTATTGAGTAGCGACAGTGCCCATCAAAAATGATGCGTACCTTAACCCTGTATGTTACTGGAAAAGATATTAATAGTGCCAATATTGTGATTTTATCATAAATTAGAGAGGGTTCCACAATATACTGAGAAAACAATATTAATTAAATCAATGAGGCATCGGGAGCTTGTTTTAGGGTGGAGCCCTAGACATACATATGGGAGGAACGGAATATTAAATATATTTTAAACCCTAAATTAAAATTGACAATGGATATTTCTTCAGATTAATGAGAGACGCTAATTTATGAGCAAGTTCGGCTGGTGGAGTATTAGAGAAAACCTTTATGAAAACATTGGAAAATATTACTTTAAAAATTCTAAATTTATCAAAATCTTTAATAATTGCTTCTAGTGCCTAGTTAGGGCTTCATTTTTAATATGAGTTATAAACTATTGCTATGCATCAATTATTATTAGAATGAAAGTGAAAACAAGATTTGATACAACAATTTCCGTAAAAGTGGGAAAATCCTATCAATTAGTATTAATAAGCAGGCACATATTTAATATAATAAGGGGGGAATAACGGAGAAAAAGAAATGATGAATGAGAATGATGAGAAATAATAAAATGTCTTCTCACTTCAAAGAAAAATTAATTGAGTTCGAATTGACAAATTGGGTTTTTAATTGAGATTTTCTTATCGGTATAGCCATCATGAACTCTTCAAATTTTATAATATACAGACAACGCAAATATTCGGCGGGTCATACAGCAAATTATAATGAAAATAAACCTCAAAAGTCAAAACTTTTATCATGCGTTTGTTTAGTCTCACAGCATCAAATAGAATAAGTGACCAGTAACTGAAGAAATGCATGCTGACACGAAAATCGTTATCTTCCGTGCAAAAATATTTGCTTCCAATTACTATTGATATTCAGAATTGATATTGTACGGCAAATTTTAAATTCCTAGTCAAAGTCCATTACAGTTTTTACAAAGTCCATTAAAGGTTAAGTACATTACAGTTAAAAAATTTGAAGTGCACCATTATTTCCATTTATTATAGTTTTCTTCTATGTGATTATTTCTATCTAAATGTCACTATGTAGCTTCACTTCTTAAAACGGAAGCCAAAAATATTGCAATTACTCGTACCTAGAGGCGCATTACACTGAATCCTAACATTCATGTGGACAGAGATGTGGAATTGAATTGGTTTTAAGTTATCGGAATAAGAGACGGAGGTATTTCCACGTTTTATCTCACTTTTCCAGTTATCTCTTGATATATGAGACTTTATTTATATCTGTAAGGTACTATTTATTGAGCAGTCCCTTTATTGTGTGGTATATGTCTGCTTTCTGTATACAATGCACATTAAACATTCATCATCCATTGTGTGTAAGTACGCTGAGGGGGCTACTACCCGGAGAGCGTGGGTCAGCGGTCCAGAAGTACCCATGGGTACCCTCGGATTCACCCAGCTGTGTGATTTTTCGGGTAGCAGATCCTCCTAGAGAACTACAGGCGGAATATATAAAGAAACGGAACGCATACATTTATTCACGCCATTCATAATAATTAGTGCTCGCTTAAATTTGCCCTCCCTAAACAAATCTAACCTAGTTTCCATCACTGTGCCATCCAGAGAATAAATATAATTTTAGTGTCATCGTTTTATTTATCATTTAAAATTTTTTGCCAACATAACATTTAGTTTCGCAACTAGAGATTAGTGCATTCAGAATATTTGTTGAATATTTAGCCAGCAATATATTTCTTTCAAAGCATTGAGGTAAAGTTGAAAGACGCTATGTTTTCCTAAATTTGTTGCAAGAAACTAAAACTGAAATAAGAGTCAGGGTAAATCAGTTATTTAGACCCTTCGGGCAAGACGAAAGAAAGCTATAGATGAACCTTTTACATCTAATATTGAGGCATTTGAATTACCTTTTCTCCAGTAGCAACACTCACAATTCAAAATAAACAAAAATTAGATACATCCATAATCTTAATAACATCACGTGTGATTCGATTGACATTGTAGAGTTTAATAATTCCAAAAATCTCATATTTCCTATTTTTCTTTTTGTAATACTTCAAAAAGTACATACTGAAGCAATTCTGACATTATTACCTTGCTGTCACATTTTATTGGTTTCACAAATATTTTAAATACGCCAACAATTCCATAATAAGCCTGATGCTATAACAAACCTTTACCATAATGTGACTCGCCAGTTATGACACATAGGCGTGCAGAGTCACCCCGACTCAGGAGAAGTGCTCAGAGTCGTCAGCTTATATGCCTCGCACCGGCGCCGACATGAAACGAAGCCGGACCGAGTTATTCTCAGACCATGAAGTGAAGTCAAACGGCGCCAGATGGAGCGACAGAAGCCGCTACGAGGAATCCAAGAATGGATTTCTAAGTCATTTCCACGCCTCCCAGCGGAAGACGTGGGAAGTGGAGCACGGGAAACTATTCGTAGGATGGGCGAATCCGGGATGTGCGAATGCGGTTTGACGACAAAGCGCGGGAGAAGAGCCGGCGGTGATCTTTGATTGGTCATTCAACGCTTTTTAAAAAGAAATAACATGAATTTAATATTTAATTTCACGATGTCATGCTCTCAAAAATAATGGTCTCGGTAGGTATTCCAATGCATTAGTTCTCCGGTTGAGAATGAACTCTATTCATTTATTTTTTGATGATTTTACTTTTTAAACCTGTTTTGTAGTAATGATATAAGAAATACAAATTTATAAAGCAAATAACTCTCCTTTGATTAAGAGTTATATTTACAAAACCAGCTTAGAGAAATCGTTAAAGTTTCCCAGATGCATTCATCGTTTGGGAGCAGCCATTCCAAATGACACACCTGAGAAAGGGGTGCATTTCATTTCCTCAAATACTAAATTTTTACTTGATCAAATGATACTCATGCATTAATAAATGCGATCTTCTGAAACAGCAAATTTGTAATAGTATCCAAGCCTTTCACATTAGAAGAAATATTTCTTGTTCTCTCTCCTTAAACGTTGATAGTAAAATATTGAAATGCTTAAACAATAACAAATCTTTCTTCCAAAATATGTAGTAAATAAAAAAGTGAATTATTCTACTGAAATATCATTTCTATTGATTATAAATACAACATTCTTAAAAAGGCTTTACTCTCCTTACAAGGTCAGCAAAGAGGCATTTCCGATGGTATTATTAAGATTTCGTATGGGGTAAGTCTCAAGAATAGGTATCAAGTAAACGAAATAGGCCTCAATAGTTCATACATCTCCATAAATCTTTGGTGCCGGAAATAAGATATGAGAAAGCTAAATTGTAAATGCATGATGTTAAGATGTTTAGGAGACACATTAACACATCCACGACGTTATTTAAAGGAGCCATCACGGAAAGCTTGGATCTAGAAATGGTTCAACATGAAATATCACACTCTTCACATCATTCATCAGTCTGTCAGCATCAAGTTGAAAGGTATCGTGGAGAATATGTGGTACACGAATACCACGGTCTCCTGGTTTTGGTCGATCTCCTGTCATTGTTAGAAGTTTACGTTCTACTATTGTGAAATGGTTATTTTCTCTCTTCATGTAGAGGCCCCCAAATTCATGGTAAAATCTCAGGTGTCATAAATGCATTAAAAAAACAGAAAAATAATAATTACGAAAGTAAGCAAAAGGGTCAATGAAATTCATACTTACTAACGAGACAGTGGGGCAATTTGATAAATAAAATCATGTAGGAAAATTAAGCTATTATATTTCCGCAGCACTACTTAGGGAAACGATTACCGAAGGGTTTACAAGAGTTAATTAGTAGTACTATCTATATGTGAGGGAGGAATTAACGGGATACCCTCTTTAGATCAGTGTAAGATCCAATGCCAAAAAAGGGAAGTGCTGCCGTATGTGAAGACTATAGGTTTGATTTCACATGCAGCTAAGATGGGACTTAAAATAATCAAGAGGATGGAAATGAGGGCAAATGTTTACTTAGGGCATGAACTTTTAGGGCTCAGGAAAGGGAGAAGTACTCTTTCGTACAGTTGTCGCGTGGTTGGTGGTCACGGTACCATTGGTGGGAGCGTAGCACAGAATGAGAGAGTTGTATTCGGTTTATTAGTTTTTATTTAACCCTTTTCAAACAATGTGGTTCAGGCACCGGGGAGGAGGGATGAGCGCGGGGGGTAAGGTTGGGCATCTCTGGTGTGGTCGTAGGCTCGACCGACGGACTCAGAGGTGGCACGGGATGCCGGGAGAGGGGTGGGTTAAGACTAGGCGTCTCTGGTGTGGTCGTAGGCTCGTTCGACCGACGGACTCAGAGGCAGGGTATCGGGGGAGGAATGGGGATGGGAATGGTGACTGCTCCAGTTTCAGTGTAAAAGGTTTTTATTTCCGCAAGATGGACATAATACAGGAGAAATATAAAATACAATGGAAAACTTAATGAAAAAGATACGGAAACCCCGTTTTAGGATTAACCAGGATCGTCTCGCTTTATAAGGCATTGAGATAGCGCGGCCATTGCTCCTCCAGGGAGAGGGCGGATGACTTTTTAGCAGCTACATTGTAGCGAAAAAGGAGGATTCAGTAGCGGACATTGTTTTGTTTACTGGGGGGTATCGTAAGTGGGGGTTTCCGAGAAAGCCACACTACATCACCATACATTGTCTTGTTTGATGGGGGGGATTTCCTCCTTGGGAGAGAAGATCGTTAATGGGGATTTCCGAGAAACCCACACTACACAGTAATGAGATCACTAATAGAAAAGAATAAAGCGTTCTAGAACATGCGCTTTAAAGATCTATGCAAAGATGCGGAGTAATTTCAAATCCAGAGAAAAGTAGAAGCGCTAGCTAGCAGGTAAGAGTATTGCCAATATTCATCATAGAAAAAACATGCCCAGAATCCGAGACAATGCTAGAGAGATTTAAATAAGGCCTGAAGAGATTGAGAGAATTTGAGAGGAAGTTTAAGAAAAGCTTTATAGGAAAGATACACCCAGTTTAGTACTAAAAAGGGAATGTGACGCCGACGAAGATAGTTTGAGTCTTGAAATACTAGATAACCAGATAAAACAGCGATGGTGGAGGTACAGCTGGACTATAAAATATGTCTGAAAAGTTTTCAAAAAATTTAGGGGAAAATGGAATGAGGAAATTCTCCGATATTATAGGCAGTATTTATGGGAAAGGAACTAGACCAGACGAATTCCTTTGTTCAGATTTGATTCCCAACCCGTAAAAGATTGAAACAGCTATATGTGAGGACTATAGGCCTATAAAATTAACATGATGCAGCTGGGTAAGGCCTTTCTGAGAATCTCCCATAGAACATTACGAAATAGTGCTAACAGTTGACTGCGCGAAGATCATTTTTGTTCGGGGATAGGAGTGCATGACGACACTGTAGCTATAAGAACTTGTTAGAAAGGAGCATTCGATATAGTCAGGATGCTTTAATGTGCTTCGCGGCTCTTGAGAAGGTGTTTGACCATAGTAAGTAGGCAACTTTAATATAAATCTTTACGAATATGGAGTAGGCTGGGCAGATAGAGGATTTATTCGAAACTTATACATGAATCAGACGGCACAGTAAAGGGATAAAGTATTGGAATGGTCAGTGATGACCGTGAATATCCCCGGTACTTTTCAGGGGTTGAATAGGATGGGCTTGAGTTGGGAATAAAAGTAGACGGCGAAATGATTTTAACAGGTTTGTAGATGGTCGAGAGTTAGTGAGTCATACATCCAAGAGAGTTGTATTGCTGTCAAATACCTTATACGAACAATGCAATCCGTGTATGATGAAAATGAATTGTTTCAAAAAGTCATTAAATTATGGAGAAATAGACCAGCTTAGTTGAACATTAAAGAAGGGGGGACTAAACTAGAGTAAATACAACAGTTTATTGTGAGCAGTATTTCATAAGGTAATGGGCCATTAGGAGAACAATTGTGTCACTAAACAAAAGAATTATCGACAAGGAGAGGAGCATAAATAATAGATACATAATGTAAGATGTAAAAAATAGATTATTAAAGACTTTAAAGTAAAGCGTAGTATAAGGGGCAGTTGAAAATGAAAACCGAAAATCCACCATAAAAAAAGGTCCGCGTGAAAGGTGGCAGCACTGCTGTTACGTATCGAAACTGACATCACTCTGGTAGGGAGAACTGCGTAGTGACAACTAACTAGCTCTCGCAGTTGTTTGGTTATAGCCGTGCTTGTGCAGAGACAGGTTTAGTATTTAGTTCGTTAGATTTCCATTTGATTGCCGCTCATACTTCATGGATGTGAAGCCTAGTCTTCAAAGCAGTATAAGCGAGACGAAGAATAAAGAAAATAGGTTTGACAAGACTCCGACGCACGTGCGGGGCGGCCTGCTTGACATTGCGATCGCTCGTAATGTTAGGACGTCGCTCACCATTCATGCGTGTGTTGAGCTTTCGCCAGACCAAACGTGGGGACAACGGCGCCGAGGATTCCTCCAGGGACAAGGTGGGACTTCAGAGGGGCGGACTTCCTTCCGGAGATTCATCGCCGGAGAGCTGCCTAAGGAGACAATGGAGCCGACGACGAGTGAGATGGCAGAAAGCATGGCGGGTCATCTCGTTTGCACAATAACCGCTGCCATGGAGTCTATGATACCGAGGAGGGAAGTTGACCCGAACTATCTTCGGGTGCCATTTCCTCTTCCGGTTCGAAGACTCAAAACGCACCCATCAGCCCTTGCGCCAATGAAGAAGCCGAGGAGATGTTGATACCACCGACACACAGAGCCGCCAAACAAAGACGACAACTCTACGTCTTAAAAGACAAAAACCGTCTGGGAAAACCACAGGGATGCCTCAACACAGGAGAGGACGTCTCAAAGAAGGGAATGGAAATTGAACGCTGAAGTTTTAAATAGTCGGCCGAAAAATGGAAGTTACTAGGGAAAACCCAGAAGGCAGAGAAATTGAGTGGACAAACATTTGAAAGATGGCGCTAGATGGGAGAATTAGTGTAGGTGGGGCAGACGAAGGGAGCATGTATTGTAGGCAGAATGAATGCAGACAGAAGTGACGAAGAAAAGGAGAAATAAATAATGTCGGGTAAACAAGAAGGAGCTCTCGTGATTTGTAGGAGAAAATAGTCTTTAGGGGTACCAGAAGACTGCCATCAATAGGTGGATGACCACGAATTGACATAAAAAATCTAGCTGTGAAATAATTTTAGTGAGTGGATGGGCCAAACCATTTATTTGTTTAGGATTCCCAAAGGGACTTTTTCCGTATCCTTTGACCGTTCTTGAAGGCAATAATGTGTCAGAAAAAGAAACTGGTCATTGGGTAGAATAAGAAAGGGTTGAGCGTATCCCATAACATTTGTATGCTCGCGACGAGTTTACAGAAGAGTAAGTAAGTAAGAGTAGTAACATAATGTTGCTGCATTGAATAAAAACTCAGATTGCTTATACCGCTGGAGACACTATTGGTGATCATACCTCTATAATAGTCCCAAGAGAAATCACATTATATCCAATGCTAGAAAATAGCTCATTTGACGCATCTATCTAAGACCAGTTATACGATGAAACCGAGTATTGACGGACCTCTTTCTCTCAAAAACATTTCTTGTAACACTACGATATAAATAACTGCTGTAAATTTCATTTATCGGATGACTCCGTTGAGAGTCGCTGTTGTGGCACTTTCCAAAGATTTTTTTAGAATTTGACATAACCATTAGTTTGAAAATGACAGTGCAAGAAAAAACAAATCGAATGTTTGTCTATTATATATTAATTAAGCTTTGATTGATGCAGCTTTAGACAAACTTCGTTATAGAAGATTATCTCTGAGTTATAAGCGCTTGAATGTGATAATCGTACTGTAATCTGAATTAATATATTTTCCAATGATGGCGTGCGAACGATGGAGCTGACTCTAATGCCTCTGAAGTCACGGCAGGCTTTTCGCCATGAATAAGGTGTTCAGCATGCAGCTTTTATGCATTCTTTAAATCGTGTTTAAAAGGAAACTCAGACTGTTGCTGATAATATAGTTGCCGAAAGCTCTGAAACTAGAGAAATATTAGCCTTGATCTGTTTGAAAAAGAGGGTTGATTTGGCAACTGGAGTGAAACTTATACGATATTTTTGAATAAGAGTAGTATTGAATTGAGTAGTAGTGAATAAGAGTCAGGATTTGACCTGACCCTAAAGTTATGCGAGCATGGGAGCTGTAAACGAGATTTTTGTAACCCACAAAAACTTTATGCACAACTATTAATCCTTTATTTTGCAAATTATTTTCACTTTTCATCAAAGTTCATTTTAACAAAAATTACTTTCATAGATGAAGATTTTATTACACAGAAATACACAATTAAAGAGTTGAAAATAAAATCAAATAAGAGTCGCGTAGGGTCCTTCGGATTCTCTTTTTAAAATAAAAATTGGCAATTGGAATGAAACTTATAATTTTTTTCAAAGGATTAGGACTCCCCGATAGCGTCCCATATCAATTATACCGAAATAGGAAAGATTCCATTAAATACATAAATATCACTTCTGACAGTGACCTTCAAAGGCTTATTTAAAACGAAATAACATTCATAAAACAAACAGGTGGTGGGGCTATTCTTTAAGAAGACTACGTTGCCTGCCAGGTCGCTGAAAGAGACGGGCTCCTCACTGTCAAATATTGTTTATATGGTTCATACATTTCAATACAAATTCCAGTCATTTGAAAGTACTCCCTAAGTGCAGAAAAACGTTTTTTTTCACAAAATGACAGTACAGAAAGAGAAATTGGTTTTTGTTAAAAAAATGTATTTGTAGATGACCCTAGCATTGATTGATACCGTATCTAAAATATTCTAGATATTGTTTGAATCAACTACCGACGGTTTCCGGCTTTAACTAAGATAAAAATATACTCCACAGATTTCAGGCCGAGCATCAACCACCTTGACATGGCGAGGGTAAATTTTTCCTAAATCTATATATTTTCAACTTATTCAGTATACATGAATTAATCACGACGATTCAGAAGTCCTCCGTTTAATTCTTAGTGCCAAAAACTGCAAACCTGAACCTCATTTTTTTCTAATAATGATTTTATTGCGATGAAACTTGCTAAAGGAGCTCCAATTGAATCGAAAAATTCTAAAATATTAAATTAACTATTAGACTGAATTATGTGAGTAGAGTGATTCTTAAAGGCGCTATGAAAACAAGTTATGGTTCATCTTCACCCTGACGGGGAAGTCAGAGCCCAGTCAGTAGATCAGTTTATCAGTAGACCTATTATTTTGATAAATAAAGAAATGCGAGTATACTCGCATTTACTAATATCAAAAGCATTGAATTAATGACAGATTACCTTTATTATTTTATATATATTACCACCTATTCCTTCAAAATAACTTTATCGGCAGTAATATTCAATACTCGCGTCAACGCACCAGGGAAAATGAGTCGATTTATACTTGAAGTTAAGTGTCACAAAAATTTTATTTCGGCACGTTTTTTACGCTTAACGAAACTAAGCATATGATGATTTATTATTACAGCGTAGATAGGGGTATTTCTACTACATGAATTGAAGTAGAAATTGAATTTTCATGTTTTCATCAGTCGGCACGGCGTATCAAAAATAAGAGACACGAAAGAAAATATAAGAAAACCAGAATACATTTAAACAAACAATTCATAAAGCATAAGCTCTTAATTCAGTAGTAATCATGCGATGAAAAATTATTTTCAAAATTTACCAAAAACCTGAGGCAATTTACCTAAAGCCAAACGAAAACAAATTTTCTCCTTCCATAATTTCGTCACGACATTTTAATTTAGGTGTATTAAATAGGTGATAAACCTACTTGCAATAGGGGAGCGTTTTAAATGGAGGTACAACGGCCTTTGGCTACGCAGCACCTGCTTTGGTTGTTGGGTGTTCGAGCGAATCGAGGCTAACAGTCGCGCTCGGAGTTACAAGAGACTCCCTTCTTTCTTCGCTTCCGGTCGTCGAAATCACTTCCTCCCATCTCTGTCAGGCTACGAAGACTGACTCCTTTCTCCATGCAAACCACATACACTTTGAGCGCTACTAATCCCTAAACTTTTCTAATTATTCCAAGTTGAAAGTGTAAGGTGATGCCGACGGATTTTTACCACCGAACAATAACTCCCATTGTTAGCAACAGGGACACTGAATGAAAGTCCATAAAAGCTATATTTATGAGATCAAAATCACAATTCCCCTTTAAAATTATCAACAAAAAATAATTTACACTGAATTTTGAAAGATTTTGAATAATTTTTTGCATGTATTTTTCTTTTTTAACCATTAATCGAGAAAGTGACAAAAATAAATAAATGATTAGAGAGATAGATGTGTGATAGATTTTGAGACGAGAGATAATGCTACCTCTTTTTCCCTTTTTCAAGTACGGCATTCGAGAAAAAAGTTTTCCATCAATTAGTGTCCAATATCTTTTGTTCGAATTTGCCTTTTCTATAACCTAGTTTTTACTTCATCAATTATTTTACACAATGGCTCAAAAGTAAGGCGACCATTATCATATGTAAGAATATTTTGTCTCCTATCTGTTTTCCTAATGCATGTGTGCATGTATGTTCGTCGAGCACTGAGAAGAAAAATAGGAAACTAAAATTTCATGTTTATTATTGGTTTCTAAAGTTAAATATGAGATTTATGTATCATGTATTAAGACGTTTATATTGAAACGGCAAAAGTTCTCTACACATGACAAATAGCAACAAGACTTGAGTTATGTATCTTTTCTCAATATTATTATATATATATATATATATATATATATATATATATATATATATATATATATATATATATATATATATATTTTTTAAAATTTTTACACTCGTGATTTGCCTGATTCCACCTTCCCTACTTCTTCTGTGTTCGTCCTTCATGTGTGTTCCTATCCCTTTTTCTTATATCTATGTCTATGTAAATGAGTATTTGTTCGCCGTTTGGCGGGATTTTGTGTTTGAATATAGATATATATGTGTGTATATATACACACATAGTTTTAAATAAACCATAAACATAGTAATCAACCCGAAGGTCGGTTTAGTAGGTGATGGTAGAGATCACCCAGTACTAAGCCCTATACGGCGTGTGATAATTCACACATCAGGGTAGGGGGGGCAGTTCCTTTCCCTGTGCCGATTAACGTTCCCCAGGAAGACCTGGTACCCGAAAAATCACTTTAGCTTGGGTGGAGCTGCAAGTGCCCAGAGTGCCTTGCCCGGGAATCGAACCCGGGACCCTCTGGTCAGCAGCCCAGTGCTCTACCCACTGGATTACCGCGACCCACATATATATATGTATATATATATATGTGGGTATATATATAAATATATATACATATATATACATATATAATTACTATTATGTAATCTACCGTTTAAGTTAGATTTCGCATGGGCGCAAGTACCAAATAAATATTTTGGGACTCAACAAAACATTAAACCCAGTCTCCTACTCTAAATCAGGTCCCTCTTCATCTCTGAGAGCTTTCTTCCTCCCTTCATCCCGTCGCCCTACTCTCTATCCTTTCGCTTACGACTCTTAGAACAACATTAGCTGCGTGGGATATCAAACTTATTGTCCTGTAGTCCTCACAGAAAAGATCCAAGAGAGATGGAAGGAGTATATAGAAGAACGGTATAGTAAAGAACTTAGACCAACAAAGTTAGACATAGAAAAGGAACATGACGTAGAGAAAGATAGCTTAGGTCCAGGCATACTCGACGATGAGATAGAAAGGGCAATAAGGGAGATGAAACTAAATAAGGCCGTGGGGGTGGATAACATTCCCACGGAACTATTGAAATGTTTAGGAAAAAGTGGGAAGAAGAGGCTATATGTGCTGATTCGTAGTATTTATAAGGAAGGAATCTGGCCGAAAAACTTTGTGAGATCAGTTTTAGTTCCTATTCCGAAAAAGGTAAAGGCTACATCATGTGAGGACTTCAGGACAATAAGTTTGATATCCCACGCAGCAAAAGTTGCTCTCGGGATCATCCACAAAAGGATAGAGAGTAGGGCAAATGATTACTTAGGGGATGATCAGTTCGGGTTTAGGAAGGGGAGAGGTACGCGTGATTCCATTACTGTCATGAGATCACTATTCATGAAGAATATAGAATACAACCAGGAGGTATTTGCCTATTTCGCAGATTTCGAAAAAGCGTTTGATGGATTGAACTGGGAAAAAATAATGAGTATATTGCAGAAAATAGGAATAGATTGGAGGGAAAAGAGGCTAATCCGCAACCTGTACATGTCTCAGACTGCTCAGGTGCGGGTGGGAAACGGGGAGTCAGGATGGGCAGTATTAGGAAGGGGTGTAAGGCAGGGTTGCCAATTATCACCGTTGCTGTTCAACCTGTATGCAGAGGAAATGATCAAAGAGGCATGGGAAGACCTGGAGGTAGGAATGAAAGTGGGCGGGGAATACGTAAAATCAGTTAGGTTTGCTTATGACCAAGCTTTAGTTTGTCAGTCAGCCAAGGGGTTGCAAGCATTGCTGAGTGAATTGGAAATTCAGTGCGACAGGTATGGGATGAGAATCAATATTAATAAAACAAAGGTTATGCGACCTTCTAGAAAGAAAAAGGCTAAGCTTAACATTAAAACCGGAGTGAAAAAACTAGAACAGGTAGAACAGTTTACGTATGTCGGTAGTGTTTTGGACCAACACGGTCAAAGTAGTAGGGACGTAAGGAGAAGAATTGCGCTAGGCAAAGAGGCTTTCACTTGGAGGAGGGAGTTGATGAGTGGGACGTTGAGTAAGGATGCTAAGAAAAGACTCGTAAAAACTTTGATATGGAGCGTAGCTATGTACGGCGCGGAAACGTGGTCATTGAAGCAGGAGGATAGACGTAGACTGGAGGCTTTTGAAATGTGGGTGTGCAGAAGAATGGAGAAGGTGAAATGGACAGAGAAGAAAACAAATGAAGATATCCTGGGAAGGATAGGCGAAAATAGGGGTTTGTTGGGAGCAATCCTATGGAGGCAGGAAAAGTGGCTGAAGGGAGTATTGGCCGGCAGTGGGATGTTGAAGACTGTAATTGAGGGGAGAATGTTGGGCAAACGAGGAAAGGGAAGAAACAGGGTAGGGATGTTGGACGGGATGAAGGGAGGAAGAAATTACTCAGAGCTGAAGAGGGACCTGATTTAGAGTAGGATGTTGTGTTTTGCTAGGGGTCACAAATTATTTAATTAGTAATTATTGCCATCCAAAAACCTACCTTAACCGGTAGAATACATAATAATAATATATGTATATATATATATATATATATATATATATATATATATATATATATATATATAATGTATAACACTTAGCACTAGTGGACACAGACAAAAACACAGAAAAACACAAAAAAAGAGACTCACTATTTTTCGAATTTTCGGTGGTCGTTGCCACCTTTATCAAGGAGGAGAGGGACAGAACTGAAGGGAATACGAGGGCTGGAGCGATGGATGGAAGGGGAAGGTGGGGAGGGAATTCCGAAGGGACGGGTTTGGAGGGGCAGCGTTAGAAGGGTGGGGAAAATGTAGAAGGTGATGGGGGTGGAAGGGGGATGAAAATATAATTAGAACAGGGTAATTAGTGCCTAATATTGATTCCTGGCCAGTTCCAGGACTCCAAAAGCCAGATGAAGGATTGCTCTAGTGTTTTCAGTTTCAGAGGAGGATCAGAGGGTGGGAGGGATGCTATGATTGATACACTATAGCATTTATCAAAGGGAGTGTTGTGTTCGGAGGCGTGTTTGGGGATAGGGAGCATGTCAATGAAGGAAGAGTTTTTGCATGAGGCTCGGTGGTTGTTGATTCTGATATTGAGGGGTGTGGTGGTTTGCCCAATATAATAGTGCCAACTGTGCCCTGCCAGTGCCAGTGCCTAGTGCCCTGGCCAGTGTAATTTTCGTCGAAATTTCGAAAATGAGTCATGGAGAAAATAGCGTTCAGGTGCCTTGAATGCGTATTACTCGTCATCGATTTAATTATCAGATCAGCAATTTGCTATGTAGCATCGCATGCCTGGCATATATTGGTGGGAGTTCTTCTTTACTTGATCATGTTATCATGACTTTCACAGAATGGTCAACATATCAAAGCTTTGCTATCGTCGACAAAATACGTCCGCTTCCGAGTCTCCGTCGGTGATGGGGAGCGCCAATCTTAGTTGGTTGATTGGAAAGCTCTCTTCGTCTAAAATGTTTGACAAATGATCCGACAAAGAAACTTTTACTGCCAATATTGCGACAAAAAAATATACAAGATTACAGAATAGCAATTCAAAAACCTCAGCTACTTAAATTTAATGTATTCATTCTATAGAATAGCTTCTCTTGAACCGAATATGTTTGAAACTATTTCCATTGATAAAAGGCATAATCTCTAGAAAAATGCAATATCACATTATTTCATTAAATTTTTATGGCTATAGAAGAACATCATTGAGGGATTTGCAAATAAGGGAATATGAAAGCATGAACTTTGTAACTACGGTAAGTGGTAATTCAGTGGGTAGAGCACTGGGATACTGATCGGAGGGCGTGGGTTCAATTGCCGCGCACACCTCTTCAGCGTCGCCTAAACTGGGTGGATTTTCGGAAACTAGAATTCCCTGGGAAACACAGGGTAAGGAACCTGCCCCCTTACTCTGATTTGTGAATTTCACACACCACTAGACTTAGCAATAGGTGATCTCAGTGCTCACCTACCAAACACACCTTTGGTTTGAAAACTCTTTAGTGTGTTCGACTACACTCTCCGTATATGCTTGATCAAGACCTACGATTAATCGTACCATTGGTGTTTTAGTCGCTAATTTTGCGTAAAGTAACATAGACCAGGGAACTAGGGACATCAAAAGCGCAAGGTAATGAATAGTTAGCAATATTAGGAACAGATTTGGTCGCCGAATTCATTTTCAGTACCGAAATGGACGTTTTCCCCTAGAAACATGAACTATTTTAAGAGTTGGATGAAATAAAATTTCCCAGTCAAGGCGAATGATTTTTACACTCTGAAATTGTTGCATTGAAGTGCACATTAGCGGATGACTCCGTTAACAGTGACTGTTGCGGCATCTCCCGCAGTTTCTTTGGAATTTGTCAAAGTATAAACACCATAAGTGTTTAAAGTTGGCTTTAACCTCGTGGACTGTGGCGCGTCGCGCACGAATACGAATGCCTGTGACATTGCATGTACGGTATTTCGTCACAACATCTAGTTCCTTTAAAAGCCCCAAAATTTCAGAGTTTAAAAGGATGCCTCGGTAGCTCAAGTGGCTAAAGCACTCGACCGGATATTGAGGGATCTGGGTTCGTATCCCAGTCAAGGCGAATGATTTTTACACTCTGAAATTGTTGCATTGAAATGCACATTAGCGGATGACTCCGTTAAAAGTTACTGTTGCGTCATCTCCCGCAGTTTCTTTTGAAATAAAATTTGTTTGAAAATTACAAAAATTATATTATTTTCATTAGGTTAACAAGCCTTTTAAATAACAGCCCATTAATGACAGATAGCTTAGCAAACGCAGCAAAAGCTCATTTAAACAAAATATTGTAAATCTAAGCAGGTAAAAAATATCAAAGTAGAATGCACAGTCATTTGTATTATTGCTTTAGTAATATTGTATAATGTTTTAATAATTAGTAGGCAATCTGATATTAATTCATTGTGCCCAACAACTTTATTGCTAAAAGTTATTCAGCCCTTTAACCACTATTAAATATTCACATAATCTCTATCGGGCTAAAATTTCCAAAATAGTTAATTTGATTAGCCTTAAGACAATTTAGGCGTCAATAAATATGTTGGTCATCAAATGCCTACACCAGTATAGTTATACAAAGTTCGTATAAAAACTGTAGTAAATATGGATTTATAGCAGATATTTCTACAGGGTCTCAAAATTATTCAAATTACATCATTTGAGCTACGACACACTTTTGCCAGCCGCTCTTCCACAACTCGAAGGTCCCCTGGTAGGCGGATTCCGGAAAGTCCTTAAGGATACGCGAGCAAGATTCTTTGGCAGTACTCGGGGTTCCATGGCGGTTTCCTTTGAGGGAGGATTTTACTTTTGGGAATAGGAAATATTCTGCTGCTGCCACGTCGGGACTGTCCAAAAAGTAATTTTCTTCTTCAACGCGTTGCAGAAGGTCATCCTTGAACACTTAGCGAATGATGCTCAATGTCTGCGTTCCCGATTTTCCCAGTCCAACACTAAATTTGATGGTGTACCGCAGTTCAATCGGTTCTTTCATTTTTCCCTTGCAAAGAGTCACTCGACATGGGTCCACTAAAAGCATAATCTAGCATGAACGAACACTCGCAGGCGATTGGCGCTTGTTGAAGGTCAGACACCCACCAGCTGGCACGGTGCAACGTACAGTCAGGAAACATTGTGCGGGATACTTTTTATACAAACCTTGTATTAAGAGAGTGTTACAGATTGAAATAGAGGTGTGAACCTTGTTCACGAATGACGTTATAATAATCTCATAAATAACGTTAGAATAAGTTCACAACTTTCCGACGGGAATGAAAGTTAGAATCGACATGAAAGAAAAAGAACTATCCATGAAAGTATCACGCAAAATCATAGGGTCAAACATAAGCATGCCAAAATATTTCGGCGACATATAGAAGTGAAGTCAAAATAAGCTGTAATGTTCTCGGGAAATTCGGTGAAAGCAAGGGAGATCGTGACTCTTCATTTCGCACGCAAGTCCCAGGAGCTTCACGCGTGTGAACCTCTCATGCGAGAAGAGAGGTGGGATTTTCATGTGAGGCTCACTCTCCCCTACCTCCAGCATGCTCGTGGATTATTCAGAGAGTGAGAAGTTTCCACTAACACAGACCTTACTTTTGAAAAAGAGAGAACCCTCTCTTTTTCAACATGTCATATATTGCCCAGAGAAAGCCATTTCAATTCTTATTACAATGGTAAAAATGGGAGCGGATAGAATACAACTTTCTCAAACAACCTCAGTAAGATAAACTTAGAATTAAATTAAACTTGGTTCTTTGATTGAACCACTGATTTTTGTTTAGCGGTTGAAATTCTGCCCAATAATCCCTCCGGGACTTCCACTCTTAGGCAATAAAATAGAAGTTTAAGGAATTGGACGAAAGAATGCCCCAACTCGAGCCATTCAGAGCTGAACTATCATCAATATTAAATGCGAATAACTATATTCAAAGAAATGGCGTTTAAATACATTATTCTACTGCCTATGCACATTTTCTCCATAAGGATATCCCGAACAGACATATTTTGTATAACTACACCGCAATAACTATTTAACTGCCACGATGGATGTAGGCAAACGACCGCGCTTGCTTTTTCAATAGTAGCGGGTTGGACTCCAGCCACGGGGTATTTCCTCTGCCATCAGCCTTTTGTATTTGTCATTGTAAAATATTTACCCTGTAAATGTAGGATTTGGCTAATTAAAACCGGTAATTAAATTAAAAATAATTATCATCATCAGTATTTGAATTCTAAGATTGGTTTACTGCAGCCCTCTATACCACTATATTTAATGTCAATGCTCTCAATCATTGATACCTTCTCTGTTTTACGTCCTTTTTAATTTTTCCTATGTATGTGTCTCTTGGTCTTCCTCATGGAATTTTCCCTTCTATTTTTCCTTCTATTACATTCCTAATCAATACATCGGGCCTCAATGTCTGTCCAATCAATCTACTTCTTCTATGCCGTAGAGTTCTCCACATGGTCCTATCCTCTTCTGGTCTTCTATTTACTTCCTCGTTCGTTACTTTTTCTGTCAATTTAATCTTCAGTATTCCAGCACCTCCAGCACCTAGTTTCAAAGGTTTCTATTCTTCGCTGGTCCACTTTTTAAATCTTATGATAAGAATGAGAAAATCTTTGAAGCTAATATTAAATGTTCATTCTTAAATGATAATTTCTAAAATTTCTCAAGGGAAGGAGAGCATTAATTTAAAAGTAAGAATTAATGAAACATTAGTATCCACATTAAATTTTTTAATGCAGTGCGAGATATCGCTGGGAGGTGTTAATGAAATTAAATATTCAAATCCAAAACTATTTTTAACTTTCAGGGAGATAAACAAATAGAAATGAATAATATGTTTAGCTGTGAACGATTTACCTGTAAATACATACTATTTGAATGAAAAGTTATCGCAAGATTTACGGATCAAAGTAACCATTTGATTGGCGCACATGAAAATATAAATGATAGCTTGTCTATTGTTGAAACGTTATAAATAGATAAAATAATGCAAGATTTTTACTTTTATAAAGTTGTAGAAAATATTGGGACAGCTATGGGTACGTAAAATAAGTCTAAAATATTCTAACAGATTCCTTTAAACTTTAAGTCTTAACTTGGAGACTTGATGAATGAATTTAGAAATATCAATGGTGGAAAATTACTATTTCCTTGGAAAAGGAATCTCAAATTTTAGCAAGTGACGAAAGGGGTCATATATTCTTGCTATAAAAATTTAATGAGATAAAAATTTACTAACCGAAATCAAATAAAATTTCCTGCATGAGATTGTAATATGTAACTTTTATTATTCGATTCGAACTCGACATGAAGTCTAAAATGAGCCCTGCCCTTGGCCTTCTCGACATCGACAGGAGCGGAGTTACCCTAGAGAGAGACGTACGAGGCGGGGCCCGGAGTCAGCGGGAAGGAACGGTGAAAACGACTTCTGAGGATGGAGAGAATCGAGAGGGAAACGGGGTACGGGTGGCACGCAGGCCAAAGTTCTTTTTTCTTGCCACCCGGGACTGTTTTGATCGCCAGGACAATGGGTGCTGCCGGTGAAGTTGGTGGGCCTTAAAACTTTCGCTGCCCCACATTTCACGGTCGCGGGGGCGGAAAATGTCTCACGGTGGATCTCCCCAAGGAGGGCCTTGGGGCGAAGGGCGATATATTGTAATGATAGCGGGGCGGGGATAGCAGCTCCTTCAACAATACGAGCACGCCAGGCGAGCCGCATCAAAGGGATGAGAATCGGATATAAAGCGAGATTAGAAAGGCTCCGGGGCACATTCTGACCGGCAGGGTAAAGAGGTGCGCGTGGGGTCTCAAATAGGTGCGATCTCCGGCCAGAAAATAGCAGGGACCACCAAGGGACAACAGACGCGTCGCTCCTTCATTTGGATTGTAATTTCTCGTTCCAACGACCGAATAACCGTGCCAGGGAAGCATTTTTCCCGAGGAAGTGTCGAGTTTCGCGCCGGTCGGCTTGCAGCCATGGCCGTCCCTAGAGCAGCACCCATCCTAGTGGTTTGGCTCTTTCATTTCTCCGCGGAGGCCGTCAGAATGGGAGACGATCCTTCGCTCCCGACGGTCCCCGGGGGCAAGGCCATGCCGGACATCGAGGGGGGGAGCCAGTTGCTGCGCGGGATCATGCAAGACTGCGTGGTGGGCAGCGCCGTGAGCATCCTCACCGGTTACTCCTCGTCGACGCCTTTCGGCTCGTGCCTCAGGGCGCGCATGGCCGAGTCCGTGGCCCGTACGGACGAGGCCCAGGGAATTAAGGTGACACAGTCGCTGAGCGCCGAGGTGGACCCGAGGGCCGCGGATACGGGCAGGGGTCGCTCCATCGCGTCGCTGCTCTCCACGTCCACGGTGCTGGACGCGGCAAACGCGTTTTTCGAGACGAGAGCGTTCCGATGGCAACTGGATGGCCTGTACCCTGGCCTCGTGCTGCGCCTTAGTCCGTCAATCTCGCGAGGGGACGGCCATTACCCCGCCACTCTGGAATTCCTGATGGAGGATCGCTCTGAGTCCTCGCGGCAACCACACACCAACGACCGTTCATACGGAATCGGGAGGACGGGAGTGAGGCTTCACCCCGTCCACGAAGCAGGCAAGTTTGCTCATTCGTTCCACTACTGGCTAAACCTTGCTTTGAATTTACGCTGTACCTTCACAACCCAGACGAAGCGGTGACCTTGGTGGTGCTATTTAGAGATAATGTAGGTGATCGGTTCTTAAAAAGACATTCAGCTATGAGAAGGATCACAATTAAATAAAGTTTCCGAAATTCAATGGTTTTCAACTTGCAAAATGTTTCCCTGAATGGTTAAATTATTGGCCAATTTTTCACAGCCTGGCCCAGTTTACTAAAACTAAAACAAACTCTTAAAAAATAAACATAGAGTGTTTACATATTTTGCGAGTTGAGTCCCGAACAAAATATAGCATTCGTTTTCTCTCTTCTTTCCTGTTCAATGTTATGCAACGTTCCTTCGTCAATTTCGATTCCATGGTGCTAGGAAATAGATCAAAATCCAAGAATATATTTGATGAAATTAAAATAACCAGAATAAATTAACAAGTAAACTTGACCAAGTTGAAACAAGTACATATGACCAAGATATAATGCATTACCACTAAGGTAAAAAAAGAGTAGCGATCCTTTTCATTAAAGGAACAGTAGCCATGTCGATCAAAATATTCGAAAAAAAAACGTTTAAAAAAAAACAAAAAGTGAGAAATGCTTTAAAGAACAAAGACTCATTAAAAAATCAAGGATGTTTACTGCTTGCTTTATTGTGAAAACCGAGAGGGCAATCATAGCCTTAATGAAAGGGATACGACAATTAGAAAGGGTCCTGGGAAAGATACGCTACCGTCAACTCGCATAAAAATAAATTGGCAACTATTAATACTAAGTCTTAAGTCGAGTCTAATGATTAAGACGAATATTTCTTAAAATTTTCTCCACCTCCATATCTACCTACCACACCAATCCTAGCTGCACATATATCACCAATGGTTTACACCCATATCAATCCAAGTCCAAACGAAACCTTCCATTTGAGGAGGAACGTCTTCATCGTGGTGAAGATTATATGGATGAAATTCTAAAAAATGAAGCATTTTTTTATGAGAGCGCAGACTCTTACCTTATGTAGCATCACGACCGAAAAAAAATGTAGTGAGTGCATAAAGCTATGGAATATTTTACTATGTCAAATCAGATGTCAATTCAACCCTAATTTATCATTCTTTCTAGATAAATCTCTTCCATCCAAATATCCGGTATCATATTACTGTAGCATCTTATTTTAATAGAGAGTCATCATTCATAAGATAATTAGGATATCTGTTGTTTAGGATTTGAATAGGATACGTAGCAATATGCAAATACATTTTTGAACAGTTGCTTACATTAACCATATCAATATATTATTGAAGATTATCGCGCTGATTTGGCTCTGACAAATGTTTGTATTATGTACTTTAACTAACAAAATAATTAAAAAGTTATTTTCCATGCATGTATTTTTAATCTGAAATCCAGATTAATATTTTTACACAGATTATGCTTCCCAACATCTAAAACTTAACTCAGCTAGAGTCTCGTGGGCTTACAGAAAATGTGGTGTGATTGAAAGATGATGTTAATAAGCCTCGTGGTGTTTAAAAAACTGTTATTTAAACTATGTGAGTAACTAAGAATAATTTATGAAGTCATTTCAAATTTTTCCGCTCCATTGAACGCTTGAGATATGTACGCTACAAGGCTAGGGTTTTCATTTTCGTGGGCGGTGTAGTGTGAAAGACGTTTGCCCTTATAACTCTCACAAGTCGTAGCATCCCAGAGCCAGGTTATTATCTCTTAAGTTTCCAATACCACCCATACACCTGAAATGTCTACAAAAGCAGTCTTTGACTCGTTATTACCCGTCAAATTAAAATATATAGACTTGGATTTTGCACAAGGATGGATTTTCATGACATTTATGAAGTATGTCCTTATCTCCATTTAAATTATTCAATTTTCTCACACAAAGCTCAAAACTTGCTATTGATGAAAGTTTTTATATCAATAAGAGTTGGCAGTTTCTTGCGACACTCAAAAAAATATTGCCCTGCCAGCTCTACCGAAGAATTCATTCAGTAATGTTTTTCAAATAGAAGGATTAAAGGCATTTTACAATTTACGCAGTATGAAAATTTACCTGATACGTTCTTCCTAAACAGCAAAATCTATGGTTTCAAGTAGTAAAATACAATTAGAAGTTTTTATTCAAACATTTCCAGATAACTCTGCATTCTTCCTGAGGTTCATCGGCATGTATCGTATAACTACCTTTTTGGAGGGTAGTTGCACAATGTTACACAATTTTGGTGCTCTCGATTTTTCCTCTATAAGAGGAATTTACTTATCGTAGGAATGACGGTATTTTTGTAGATATTAAAAGCTCGTGTGGAATTCTTAATTTTCCTTGTATACAATGAGTGTACAAGAGTGGAATTTAAATTTCAAATGGCTGGTATTTAGTTTTCATTAGTAAACAAAATGCCGCTATTGTAAATAAGTACCTACGCAACTCCACAATAATTTCTTTTAGATGTGGATAACAAAGTATCTGCCCTTAATAAATCCTAGCACTACTCACGGTCAAGCATCCAGCCATAGAAGTCTGTGTAAACAGATAAGAGAGAAACCCCGCACATACTTTACGAACAAATACTCCAATCAAAGGAAAAAGATTTGCCACAAATACAGGAATAGAGAAAGTTCGACCGAGGAGAATATGAGTATTCCGGAAGAAGCGTTCCAGGATTGTTTCAAAGAGTGAAAACACCGTTTAGATAAGTGTATACGAGTACATATATGTTGGAGAGGAGACAACTTTGAAGGGGACCCTTACCAATGATTTGTTATTGAAGTATTGCCTTGCAATAAATAAAGTAAGGGAACCTTTTGAACAAACCTCGTATATTAAATCGATAACTCTAACGCACTTGGTCATTGTTAACGGTTTCTAGGAAAATATTCTACTCATTTTAAAATTAATCCTAAATCACAATTCATAGTATATTAAAGAGATAAAGTTGACTATTCTGAGAGCCACACGAGAGTCATCATAACTCAACAAGATTAGAGGAATCAACTATAACAATTATTGCCGGACAACTTCTATTGGCTCTAAAGGAATGTCAGCGTTGCGTTTTAATAGATGTAACTGTAAAAGAGTTCATCATATAAATCAAAATATGAAATTCAATTTCCAGCCATAATTTTATAGAAATTAATGTAGTTAAAATTTAGTTTATTTATTCTCTAGTAAATAATTAAAGAACTTTGGAATACATTATTTTATACAACAGATATTGGAATTGATGAATAGGCTTGGAGTCGAGACAAAATATGTGGCCACCCCCTTACTGATCGAAAGATAAGAGTAATAATGTTTATGAGTTCGAGCAATGTGTCGCGAAAAAAAATTTTTAAATATTATTTTACATTGGTAAATTTTGCTCCCGTGATTCATCTTTTGTTAGCTTTCTAACAAAAAATACTGAAAGCTTATTATTCAAAAACATATACGAGTAAATTGCTGAAAATTCCGTTTTTATTATGGTGGCTCAGCCCTTGATAAATCTGATGAGAAGTCGAGAAAAGACATCGGGATCCCAAGGTGTGAACGAAAAACCAGAGGCGTTCGGAGAGCAAAAGAAATATTTACTTCCGTTGGTTACTTATACTCGTATTTCGCATCCTTAAAAAGATTTTATGGGACGCATGGCGTATGAAATGATGGGAAAACGCCTCCCAACGTCACTATTGGTAAAAAAACATAAAAATCTCTTCCAAGATCGGGAATTTATTTTTTTTAATAGTACGGCTTCAAAATTTACCATTACTACATAATGTGCCTACGTCTATATATCTATCAATTATCTACCGTATCAAAAGTTAAAAGTAATGGTTTTTACCGACAAAATTTAAAAATGAAATTACATTTCCAGTTTTAATCCTCTTTAAACTTTTTATGCATAACATTTGTTCGTTTTTTCATCAGAGCACTTCCATTTGATATTGGAACACAAAAGTTAAGAGACTGTTTCTAATGGATTCGGGTAATTTGATTTAACTTCACTTTTCTACTAAAGTTATCCACTAATTTGGTACTTAAGAGTTTTATTTTATTTTGGCATTTATCTCAGTAGGACTTAAGAGTATAACAGACAAAATTTGAGATGAGCCTAAGTACATACGTATTAATCCATAAATTTCCAAGTGGTGGCACATTTTCATGATAAAGCTAACTATAAATTATAAATCCTACCATAAAAATTATAGCTTCCTGTACTCGAAGTTTTCACAAATAATTTCATAAAATTAAATTTGAATGCTTGAAAAATAGTATTAAACCAACATTAAAAAGTAATTTTCCCTTGCTTTTAGCTTCATTTGTTCACGAATTAATCAAAATTTTCAAAGTAGTAATTCCTTTAAGTTTAACTTTTTATCCTTAAAAATGACTACCTGTTTTGCCATAGATAAGAGTCAGCTATATTAAGTTAGAGTCCTTTGGATTAAAATCAGTGGCAGTCATAGATATATGCATATGTTTTATTTTGTGCCGAATAATATACAATCAACTAAATCTTCAACTATATACAGGCACGTGAAAACTAAGGAAATAAATGTTAAGCACTTACTCCAGCCAGAGGCATGATTATCCATAGCTGAATGATTTAAAATAAATGATTTCATATCTTTTTCCAGGTCGTCTACTACTGAAGAAAGCAATAATTCCTCTTCTTCTGGGACTCAAGCTGAAGGTCACCACGATCTTTCCCATTCTGTTCGCGTTGACAGCACTGCTGGCGAGTAAGGCACTCTTCGTCGCTAAGTTTGCACTGCTGGCTTCAGGAGTCATCGGCCTTGGCGTGGTCCTCTTTCCCGGTGCTTTGTCCAGCATTTCTGGAATTTTGCCCTTCAGCTATGGCGGATACGGCTATGGACCACATTTATTTAATCGACCGTAAGTGATTCCATAATCATTCCCTTAAAATAGGGGTTTCATTTGAAAGGCATCAATTATATCTGTAAATATCTTTGGAATGCATATTTTACTCAATTAAGAATCTTACACTATTAATACCACATAAAAAATAACAATGATGTATTAAACATTATATACAATCATTAAACTGCCGTAAATATCTGGTTTTCTGAAGTAAGAAGTGATGATCAACAACACTGAATACTCATCTACAATCTCTCGTAGATGAGGTGAAAATTCTCACATAGGTATACAAAATTAGGATTATCAAAAATCTCTGAATATTTTGGGGGGGTATTTACGTAATTTAATTTTTAGTATAAGTCATGGCTATTGTTCATTAAGGAGTACTTAAGACCAAAACGTTCGTCCGATTAATATTAACTTATATCCCAAGATTGGGAAAAGCAGGGATGTACGTAAGAGGGTAACAAAACAATAACGCGCGCCTTTAACTTAGTCTTAAGGATCATTAAATTTATTAATCCCTTCCTTGTGATATTCTTTTCTTCATTTATTATTTCTTTTCCCTATTTCTCTGACTCCCGTAGCAGTCGCCAAATTTCACATAAATGTACTCCAAATTGTACTTAATGCGGGCCCCTCACATTTGTAACCCAAACAGATTCTCGGCGCCCCTATTAAGATGTATGGGTTACGAATAGCTGTTGGGGAATTGTACGGTTATCGCAATAAACCTTGAGGACATAAAAATACACCTATAATTAAGCTTAATGCACGAAAGCATTTCAACTCAAGAAGTAAGATAACAAAGCTGAAAATATAAGGAGTTCATTTATAACGATAGTTTGAACAGCTCAGAAATTATGGCATTTGTGAGCAAGTTCAGCTGCCCAAATGGATTAAAACGTGGGTTAAAAAAGCTTAGTAGAAAAGTTGGCTTGCAAAACAAGCAGTTAAAAATAACAAAATTTCATGTCAAAGCGTAGCAAGTAAAATAGATAAAAACCATACAAATACAGTTGACTCAAAAGTAAACTTGGATTTAGAAACTCAGTAGTAACAACGGTCTGAACATCCCTACTCAACGATACTCACAACACAGAGATACCAAAAACATTTTGGACTCGCGTTCGCGTGGACAGGGCGTTAAAATAAAAGGTATAATACCCAATATATATAATCCTCTACCTTAATCATTCGCTATTATTTCGGATAGAGAATGAAACCATGTCCCAATGCATTTTGTTACGTGTATTAGAATAGCCAAGCCATATTGGCTCTTTCATTTCCTAATTATACACAACTTTCATCAAATTTTACATAAAAGCCATAATAAGCCATAAACACAGTAATCAACCCGAAGGTCGGTTTTGTAGGTGATGGTAGAATTCACCCAGTACTAAGCCCGACGGCGTGTGAAACTCACACAACAAGGTAGGGGGGGGGCAGTTCCTTTCCCTGTGCCGGTTATGGTTTCCCAGGAAGACCTGGTACCTGAAAAATCACATAGCTTGGGTGGAGCTGCAGGTGTCCAGAGTGACTTGCCCGGGAATCGAACCCGGGCCCTCCGGTAAGCTCCGGCTCCAGCTCCAGTCCAACGCTCTACCCCTGGACTACTGCGACCCACCAAATTTTACATATTTGAGAAAATAATATTGAAAAGATAATGGCTACGTTTATTATTTCAACTGTTTCATCGCCACATGTACCACGTGGTGGGAGAAAATACTACTACCTTGATCAGGGAGAGAATACTACCTTGATCAAAAATTTCCCGGAATTTATTCAGAAAATTAAAAATACAAGTTTATTCATCTAAATCTATATTGTCCCCTTCAAAGTAATCCCCATCGACTGCAACACACTTATGCCAGCGCTTGATCCAATCCTCGAAACATTTTTTATATTCGGTTTTCGGTATGTCCATCAGTGCTTCCTGCGATTTTTCCATTACTTCCTCTCGGCTGCTAAAACGCGTTCCCCGTAATGGTTTTTTAACTCGATTGAACAGAAAGAAGTCACAGGGAGCCAAATCAGGTGAATTCGGTGGCTGTTGGATGGTATTTGTTGCATTTTTCGTCAAAAAATTACGAATAATGATAGCACTGTGCGACGGTGGTGCAAAATCCACGAGTTTTCTGCCCACATTTCTGGTCTCTTTCGGCGAATTGCTTCACGCAAACGTCTCATAACGCCCAAATAATACTCTTTGTTTACTGTCTGGCCTTCTGGCAAAAATTCATGATGCACTACACCGTTGTAATCCATGAAAACCGTCAGCATTGCCTTCTTTTTTGACTGAAAACGACGTGGTTTTTTTGGTCTCGGCTCATTTGGTGAACGCCATTCACTTGCCTGATGTCTGGATTGCGTGTCGTACTCATAAACCCACGTCTCGTCTCCAGTAATGATCCTTTTGATGAATGTGGGATCGGATTCAGCCTCGCAAATCATGTCTTTTGCGACGTCAACACGGTCTCTTTTTTGCATGAAATTGAGGTCTTTTGGCACCTGCTACTTGCTGCTGCTACACGACGGAAACCCAAATCATTAACCACAATGTCTTGGGCGGATCCATAGGCAATGTTCAAGTCCTCCGCTATTTCTCTGATGGTTAATTTGCGGTTATTGGCCAACATTTCTTTTACTTTATCAATTTTTTCACCGACTTTCGATGTCGATGGTCTGCCACTGCGTTCATCATCTTCGATTGACTCACGACCACTTCTGAACCGACCGCTCGTGCCACTGGTAAACGACCGTTTTTTTTAGAGAATCGTTGCCGAAACACTTTTCCAACATTTCCAACGTCCGTGCGCCACTAAATCCGTTTTTTACGCAAAATTTAATACAAGTTCGTTGTTGCAAATTTAAATCCATTTCTGAAATTGTAAAAAATCGCCAACACACACAGAGATAGATGTACTCTTGGCTACGTAACTTTTGCAAATGTCAAGTTATGACACTAAGATTTAAAGGGAATATCAAAAACAGATGTACCAATTTAACAAAAAAAAACAGAACTCAAATCGGAACGATGGGAGCGCCACACGGTGTTTATTCCGGGAACTTTTTGATCAAGGAGTATGCTTGATGCGGTTAATTATATTTCAATCATAAATCGAACTCAAGTGCGTGTGATTCGAAACCCCTGGGTCGCCAACAATCTCCAAGTATGAACCGGATCTGACTCTGTTCACAATCGTTTTCCTTCTTTTAAGGTACGGCTTCAACGGCGCTAGTCCAGCTTTCAACCCTCTCCTGCAATATTCGGCGCCCGTTGGGGGCAATGGGGCCTACGCAAGTGACGACCAGGGCAAAGGCGTGCTCCACCATCTCCTCTATGATGTCCACGAAGGGGATGACCCAGCACTAGGTGCTTCCTCTGGCTCCCTTCTGGGCGCTTCCTCTGGTTCTTTGCTGAGCGGTGTTAACTCAGGACATCGGGAAGTTGTGTTGCCATCCTTTGGAGGGAGGAGGAATTTTGCGTGGGAGGATGAAAGAAAGAGAGACTGACCTCGGTTCAAGCCGATGTGGGACCCGAGTTGGGTCCATTGGCAAACCAATGGGACGACAGACTAAGTCCCACAAATGAGGTCTTAAATTTGCGGGGCGCAAAATCAAAACAACACTAAAAACAACCAAAGATCGTCGAGGAATCTACTACTGGATCAGATGAAATTGAATTCTCTCAAATAGATGCCTCGAGGAAGTGATTTCTTTAGATTACTCTTCAGCAATAACTCATAAAAGAGTAGAAACAATAACCGTGGCATCAATGTAAACTGGCAGAGGGAGCCAAGATTCTTTACCATTGATGGCCGTGAAAGGAACGTGTCGCCATTTATGAGCAATTTTGCCGATTAAATGCGAATGCTCCAGGTCAAGTGACGATGGATTTAAATGCAAATGCACAGACATTCAAAGCACAATGTTCCCAAAATATGATTTTCAGTCGTTCTCCTAAATTTTATGCCATATGGGAGGTATGGAAAAAAGATAAAATGTGCCACATTTCCGAAGATACTAAAGCTAACTTAGATCTCGTTAGCAAAACATAGGATAATTAGTGGGGCACATAACATGGAAATGCTTACAACAATCTTAGTTTTCAGTTCCCTACTTCATATTAAGAGGTTTCCTTACAATGATACAGAGAACACTGGGCAAAATGTATTTGTTTGAGTGAGATGGTGCCGGTTACATTAATGCATGTACTTCAGATGAATAATATTTTCAATTGTGACACAAAATCCGTAAAAACCAACTTTGGCATGTTACCGGTGAATTTAGATAATAATCTTGGACGCAGCCTAATATGTGTGCATATTATTTGGTAAGATTTAAAATTCATGGGGATCAAATTATTTAATATTCCCGATTCGCGCAGGTATATGTTAAAGAGATCCCAGGAAGGTTTATCAGAGCATTACACATGAAATATTTGGAAAGCCAATTACAGAATTGTACCAATCATACTTTAATATAATTTTAAAAACTTGAATTCGTGATTTTTCAAATGAATAGATTAAGTGCTTGTAAATAATTGAAATGTAATTTTTCATTAAAAATGACAAATATACTCCAAATATTTTGGAGGTGGGTTATTCATTACTTCCCCCCCCCTTTCTTCACCTCAGCTTTTTTATGCAGGGAATTTAATTAATGGTATTTCGGGAATGGATCTTCCAAATACGACAGAATATATAACAGAAACCGAATTGTAATATGAAAAACTCATAATTGCGAAGCAATATTGATATACCTCTACACATTACGTTAATGTTCCCTAAATTAATTTCAAAGTGTAAAAATCATTCGCATTGACCGGGATCCAGGTAAAGGTGTATGATTTTTACACATTGGCATGGTAACATAGTAAGGCGCGTTAGCGGATGACTCCAGCAGACGTTACTTCCATGATATTTCCGGTAGTTTCATTAAATTAAATATTTCTTAGTCCACACAATTTTAGAAAATTATTAGTATTGAAACACCTTTTGTTTAATCCTCCTATCCAATGTAAAACGGAGTTAATGCTATCTTTAAATAACAAGCTTTTAACACCTGGAAACCCTTGGTGACCGACTTGTTAAAGTTTTTTTCACAACACATACTCAAGAAACTTAGAGTAGTCACGTTAAGTCTAATAGGTCAAAGGTATCGTACATAATTACCACCAAATTTGCAACAATCAAGAAAAATAGAAATATTCCAGAAGCCGGCAGAGGATACTGAATTGATAATAGATTATAGCTGTTTTTCACCCCATATTCTACTGCACGTTTCAATATATGATCGCTTATTTTTTATCAGATTTTGTATGTGCTTTGCACCCCGAAGTAATTCGACATGGTACCGAACAAATTTCAGAACGCTCAGTCTTCTTAATACCAACTTTTTAAAGCTTCGAAGGCTTCCTTCCCTCACGAACTCATATTCTTAACGGAATGCAGCATTCTTGTGATATATTTACACACTAAGCATAAACACAGTAATCAACCCGAAGGTCTGTTAGGTAGGTGAAGGAAGGGTTTACCCAGTGTTAAGCCTGATGGCGTGTGAAACTCACACATCAGGGTAAGGAGGTAAGTTCCTTTCCCTGTGCCGGTTATGGTTTCCCAGGAAGATCTGGTACCCGAAAAATCACATAGCTTGGGTGAAACTGCCGGTGCCCAAGGAATTTCCAAGGAATCGAACCGGGCCCTCCGGTCAGTAGTCCAACAGTGTACCCCCTGGGCCACCGTGACCCACATACACACTAATACCTTCAAAATCACATTAAAAATTGAAAGAGGGTTGATAAAAAAGTATAGTACGCTATGGGGAAGCTTATCACCAAATACTTCTTCATTGTGTCAATATTTGTAATATACAACACGCATTTGTCCAGAGATAATATTTCCGAGGATTCGCGGTGCTCCAGCGTCAAGTCATGACAGGCTCACTACTTCCGACCTAAAAAGTTTGATAAAATTGAATTTTAGGTAATATTGAAGCTATTTTTCATCTAGCTTGAAATTTCCGCCCAATGGTCCGGCATAAATGGCAAGGAAAATTTAAGATGACGTTTGTTGAAACTTCTTCAAAACGACAATGCGGAAATTGCAGTTTCAATGCGGGGTCGGCCATTTTATATCTCTCGTATCTGAGCCAAACACTATGTAGAACTTCTCAAAAGGTGTGATTCGATGGTTAGGTCTGGTTGAATACAAATGCATTAGCAAATGCAATTCACTATGTTGAGCTACAAAGAGAAAATTTTTTCTGAGAGGGGAATATCCAGCTCTTACAATAATGTAAAATGAAAATAACTTTTGAGAGATTAAGTTCCTTGATGCGCAACTTGTGACCTGAAATGTAAAAAATCAGCTGGAAATAAAGAGTACTTATAAATAAATCGAGCAAGAGCAAATTCATAATATTGTTTAAAGACTTACAAGTAGTAAGCAGAAAGATTTTATAATAAAATATACTTTGCGGAATTACGACGATTCATTAGGAAAACGTGTATATTTTACGTGTACAGGTAAATAAAACTGAATGTATACATGTATGTTTACGTATATATATATATATATATATATATATATATATATATATATATATATATATAAAGGAGAGTGTTTGTTTGTATATATGTAATTTGTTTACTTTTTTGCTGTCATAGAAACAGCATTTTTCCAACTATGCCAGCAGGATACTTTTGCAAGAACACTATTGTATTCAGAATTGCCGAGATATTATACGTGGAATACATCAAGGAAAGTCTTTTGTAGAAGAAAAATGGGCAACTTTGATCCTGAGAATAATATTTATTCATGTGACGCATTGGGCCGAGTCTACACAGTCCATCCTAACAACGCCGAATGTTATTTTTTAAGAATGCTTCTACATACCATTAGAGGACCTCACTCATTTGCAGAATTAAGAACGGTAAACGGAGAAATATGTGAGACATTCAGAGAAGCTTGCCAGAATTTAGGGTTGCTAGAAGGAGATCAACACTGGGATGACTCATTGCGAGAGGCCAGTTTTATTTCTCTTCCAGGACAAATCCGAATTTTGTTTGCCATCATAATAACCTCCTGTAATCCATCTAACCCAAAAACAATATGGGAAAAATATAAAGAATCAATGAGTGAGGATATACTGGCTAAAGTTAGAAGTGAAAATCCTACATTGGATATTACGTTTAACTCCGACATTTTTAATAAAACTTTGATTATTTTGGAGGAAAAGTGTATCACCATGGTTAACAAGACTTCAGTGGTACTCGGTCTTTTTGCACCTGTACAAGATCAACAGGGTGTATTTTATCCAGATTATATACGTGAAACTAGCTACAATGTCTTAGACTTAGAAGCATACATCGCGGATAAAAAGCCACTTCTTAATGAAGATCAGAAATTTGCGTACGATACAATAATGGATCAAGTAGATAAACAAGAAGGAGGTATCATTTTTCTTGATGCTGCTGGTGGCACGGGAAAAACATTTTTAATTAATTTAGTTCTCGCTGAAATCAGGGTTCATGGAGAAATTGCTCTAACCGTTGCATCTTCAGGTATTGCAGCGACATTAATGGAAGGAGGAAGAACAGCCCACTCTGCCCTTAAGTTGCCACTTAATATTTCCCGACAAGAAAATCCCACATGTCACATAAATAAAACAAGCGGCCAGGCACAAGTCCTTATAGAATGTAAATTGATAGTATGGGATGAGTGTACGATGGCTCACAAAAAATCTCTTGAGGCCCTCAACGCAACACTTCAAGATCTTAGAGGAAACTGCAGTTGAATGGGAGGAGCTCTGGTACTCCTGTGTGGAGACTTCCGTCAAACTCTGCCTGTCATTCCAAAATCGACTCCAGCCGATGAAATTTATGCCTGTTTAAAACATTCTGTTCTATGGAATCATGTCCAAGAAATTAGCCTTAAACAAAACATGCGAATCCTCTTAAGAGATGGGAATGCTCAAAATTTTGCAAATAAACTTTTGGAGATTGGAGAAGATAGATTAGCTATTGAAGCATCTGGTATGATAAAATTGTCATCAGATTTATGTGTATCGGTGAAAACTGTCCGCGATATGATACAAACAGTCTATCCTAACGTTAATCAAAATTATAAAAATTTAGAACGGTTGGGAGAAAGAGCCATTCTTGCTCCTAAGAACGATGATGTTAATGAAATTAACAAGGAGATACTAGACATGCTGCCAGGAGACGTGATTGAATATAAATCGGTTGATACCGTAGTGGATGCTGACGAAGCCGTCAATTATCCAACGGAATTCCTAAATTCACTTGATCCAGCTGAATTGCCACAACATCGCCTTATACTTAAAGTAGGATCTCCAATCATTTTATTGCGAAATTTAGATCCACCAAAACTCTGCAATGGGACACGATTGTGTGTGACAAAATTAATGAAAAATATAATCCATGCAGTCATTTTAACTGGAAAAGGAAAAGGTGAAATAATTTTTATTCCACGGATACCTCTAATCCCAACTGATCTTCCCTTCAACTTTAAAAGATTACAGTTTCCAGTCCGGCTAGCTTTTTCAATTACCATTAATAAATCACAGGGACAGTCTTTAAAGTCTTGTGGTGTTGATCTAAGATCGCCATGTTTTAGCCACGGGCAACTTTATGTTGCTTGCTCCAGAGTAGGTTCGCCTAAAAATTTATATATTCTTTCTCCTGGATATGAAACAAAAAATGTAGTTTATAAACAGGTGTTAAATAAAAAAGATTCTTAAATTTGTATGAAGTAGTGTATTATTGTACTTCATAATTTGTTGTTTTTATTTATGTAGTATATTTATATTATTGTTTCTCCCTAACCCGTGCAAAGCCGGGTATTCAGCTAGTATATATATATATATATATATATATATATATATATATATATATATATATATATATATATATATATATACACATATTTATATATATACACATGTATTTATACAGGTGTGTATATACACGTGTGTATATACTTGTATATGTATGTTTAACTTGTTTATTTTCCCCTTGATTTTGACTTTAACTTGAAACTGTAATGAGTAGAACTTAATGTCACAACGTATATTATTCTTTCGTAGTTATTATAGAACTAGAATGTGCATATTTACGGCGATTGAACTTGGCCGAAGTTCATAACGAAGAGGCTGCTTAATAATTTGTAATCATAAAGTGACGGAGAGGTTGAGTGAGGATGTTAAGAAAAGGCTCGCTGAAATTTTGCTATAGAGCGTGGTTCAGCACGGCGCGGAAACATGGTCATTAAAGCAGGATGATAGGCGTAAA
The DNA here is from genome assembly GCF_022747635.1 of Hetaerina americana. NCBI lineage: Eukaryota > Metazoa > Arthropoda > Insecta > Odonata > Calopterygidae > Hetaerina > Hetaerina americana. The sequence goes on from NW_027286763.1 coordinate 30,468,846, forward strand.
TTGAGGAGGATTGAGAAGTCTATGCGGACAGAAAGGAAAATAAATGAAGTATGGTGGGTGAGGAGAGGGGATTATTGGAAGAAATCATAAGGAGGCAGGAAAAATAGATGCAAAGCATATTAATTGGCAGTGGCAGGTTGAAGACTGTGATAGAAGGGAGAATGTTAGGAAAAAGAGGAAGGGGCCTGAATAGGATAGGAATGTTGGGTGTATGATGGTAGGGAGGTAGTATACGAATACAAAGAGGGACTTTGTTATATAGTAGGACGTTGGGTTGTGTTTTGCTATGAGGGACAAGAGAATTATTTGGTTGGGGCGTCCATCCAAAACCTGCCTTAATCGGCAGATTATCTATTTTAATAATTAGAAACAATAAGCATTATGCTACATAGTCCGTTAGGACTAAACAATCTATTTCTTTTGCTAGAATATAAGTTGTTTGGTAAGTCATGTAGTTGAAGAAATGGAACAGTAAATTATTCGAAAAATTAGCGTAATTTGAGTATATTTCTCATTTTATTATTGTGTAAAAATATGAAAAAGATGTTTTCTTTGAAGATATATTCTTAACTTTCCTTAGAACTTTACAATAAATATAACTTTTAAGGAGGTTCATATAGTAATGTTAAAATTGAGACCTCATAGAGCAATCGCATTTGTTGAAATGCTGTTTTATTTATTCCATTGTATATTTTCTTATTGGGTTTTACTGATAAATCTGTTCTCTACTTTCATTAGAAAATTTAAAATGGCGGGAACAAGCGTGAGCACTATCACTATAAGATGAAACTTGTGGACGCAATTATAGTCCAATCTGACTTCTCGACTTATCTATTTAACATTTATTGTTTAAGATTTATATCCCCACGGCGTTATTCAAATAAAAATTACTTCTGACGATGGAAAAGTTTTGATACATATTAGTTTGACAAAAATATTTTCTCTTAAGTGTGGACTAATTGGATTTGCAGTAAATACAATGTTATTCTTCCTAAGACTTACACAGAAATATTTCTAGTCCTAAGATTGTACATTTTCCGCTGGGTCAAGATAATACTTTGGCCGCAGTCCAGCAAATGCGATCGACTACCTGTAAAAACGAATCAATCATTTTAATATTTCGCAATAATATCTGAATGAAGTCGAAAAAAGAAGACGACGATCAAAATGCCATCGAGAGTTCAACAGTATGGAATGGAGCAAAATTAGGTTAGGAGAACAAGGTAGCCCTCAAATGTTTCGTCCTGTCAAACTAAAATGAAAATATAGCAATCTCGTACAGCATAAAATAATTTTTAGGAACACTATGAAATTTCCCTCTTTTGTCAACAACTAATTCTGTGTTCACAGTCTGCGAACGAAAGCTGAATTCCGAAAATTGGGGTTAAGAGCCGGAAAGAACGAAAGTCAAGTCTCACGAATGTATAGGATACAGCAGCCTTACCTCATTTGACAAAAACAGCGCCGCAAGAGATAAGTCAAGCGAAGTCCACCTTGACTGAATTAGAGTTTATTAGAACGTGCACTGCATATATATGACATCTCGGAGTATATCCTTCCAAAATTTATCCAAATGTGCTACTGCTCGAGGGGTATAGAGGGTACGCCATTCCTGCGGTAAGGTCGCAAGATCAGTCTAACTTGTTTGAGAAGCTAGTGCTCACTGAGGATGTGGAGGAACATGTTACTTCGAAGATTTCAATGTTACGGATTTCAATGTGCTGCGGGAAAATTTCTAATACTCCTCGTGCTTCCAATTCTTACCACTTCTATTCTCATCGATGAAAATTCAAGGCTGGTGCAGGATATTGGCGTGAAAATCGGAGTAGAGAAGGATAAACAAGAATTGGATCCCGCTTCTTCCGATGAGGTCAGACAACCGTCTTTGGTGGAAACCTTTAGAGGAATTATAAACGAGGTGAGCAACATCGACAGCGCAAAGCACATTAACATGCCAGATCACGAAAAGTATTCGGTGGGATATTTGTCAAATCGCAAGCGGACGGTTCAGAGGCTATCCCAAAAATTGCTGCCCGTTGTGACCAAAGTGCTGAAGCAAGTTATGCGTGTATTGCCGGAAAGGAACTTCATCAAAAGAGGTTTGTTTTAACTGAAGTTAAGCGTTCTTCCATCTTTGCTCATGTTGTCTCAACTACGAGCAAATTCCCTATTTTTGAGTAACAAAAGAAAATGCTTCTTGATCTCGTACTCAAGCTCATAAGGAGCCACATGAACTTATTAGAAACGTTGAGAATGTTCTTGTTCTTTGATTTCTTCATCAAGTGGTTTTAATTTAAACGCCCTCGTGTGGTGATAAATTTCTTTTACATACGTTTCATGAAAACAGAGCTCATAAATTACTTTGGATCATTCAACATGAATCCCTTTCCTTGCTTTCGACTTACTCGACTATAATTTTAAAAATATTTTATTATTTTGTTCCTGTTTAGGGAACGCGGCAGTGAGTTGAGCCCTGGGCTATTGAGCGGAGGACCCGGATTTGATTCCGGGTTACTCCTCTGATCACTCTCAGTTTCACCCAAACTGTGTACAATTACGGGTTCCAAATTTTCTGGGAAACCTAAGGCGCCACAGGGAAATAACTATAAGTCCCCCTTCCCTAATGTGTGACTTTTACACGGCATTGGGCTTAGTACTAGGTGAGGTCTACCCTCACCAATGAACCTAGCCTTTAGGTTGATAGCTGCGGTTGATTAGGTTTTTATTTAATTTTACAGGAAATGTTCACAAGATTACACTCACGGCTTCAAATATTTTATATATATATCATATCTTTATAGTATCAGTAAATTTTAGGTAATTTCAGAAATTTTATTTCAAATGAATTTGTTCAAAATTGACTGGATCTCTGTAAGATGTTCTTACAGAAATGCGCCACACAAAGACACGTCACATAAATCTAAATGACCGTTAAAGTCGCGCAAAAAATTGATTCAAATATTGTCATTAACGACATTTGAGTGACGACATATTTCATTTACCTGAATAATAAATATGGATTGAATTAAAAGTTCAATCTTTTGCAGTCGAAAAACAACTCACATGAAAAGTGTAATCGAACCCTTTCAATCAGCTCTTTGAAAATTATGATCAGTTTCTTTTCAAATAAATAAATTATTTTATGAAACATTTTTATCTGAAAAAACGGTTACATGGTTTTTATTTGAACTGTTGTAGATTGAATTATAATATTAGATATTATTGTAAGAATTTCTAAATAAATTCAGCCGTGCCCTGCAAAACAGTTTTCTATGTCGATTACATTGACCTTCCAACCTTCCCGTTCATACGTGGGACCAGACGAAGTCCCATTTTTCGAAATGAGGTATGGCTAAAAATCTATCCATAAGCATTCAAATTAATGGCATTCAAGGTCCATCAATCAGAGGTATTAATAGTTACACCAATGTTTGCACCGTTCAATGTTGTATTTGCCGCTATAATTTAAAGAGAATCACGTTGAACGAATATACCTTTGTTGATGAATGTTTTCCATATATTTTACTGACAATACTTTGAATAAAACTGAATATCAGTAATATCTAAAAACATCCGCCGCATAAATGCGACGAGTATTCATATGAGATATCTGTCAAATTTTGGCAGTAAACTTGAACACCAATTAAATGCTCTGAACAGCCGAAGTAATCAATTTGCCTAAACATACTGGCCATAATTTGAAGACATGTCGAAGTTCGTTAGGTAACCGATTATATTGTGCTATATATCCTTCAAGATAAGACTTATTTCTCTCTGTGACTACTATTTTGATCTCTGTTCAGTGGCATTACAGAAGATTGTAAAAATTGTATCCAAGACAGACATTTACCACGTAATACATCTGTACATTTTGCTTTATGAAAAGGCGTGCTCCTTGTATAAAGGCGTGCTTCTTAGTACTCAAAGAAATAACTGAAATTTCGAATTATGAAAATTTCAACGGAAAGGAAGACTCGCTTGTCCTTGACAACCAAATATCTTTATTTTTTCCAATAAGAAAAAACTCCAAATATTGATTATTTACAGAATGATAGTCTCCGGCGTAGTATGGTGGAAATCCTTCAAGATGAAAGAAGACACTTTGCTTTTCCGCATAGAATTCTATGCGGAAAACAAAGTGTTTTTTTCATCACTCTTTACAGATATTAATGTAGAACACGAGGTTCGCAGTATTAAAAAAAACCGCCACTGCCAGTAGTAAATTTAATTAAAAAACAGTAAGAAGAGAGGGAATAGACTGCTTAAAAAGATATAATAAAATACACCACTAGACCGTTTAATTTTGTTGTCTTGCTTTTTTTTAACGATAGAATATAGATTACATGATTAGAGGGTGAATATAAATCTATTCATTAAAAATACCTTTGTGAAACAATAAAATAAAGTGGGCCTTTAAGTCTTAACCGTAGAAGTATATTTATTACTATCGTATTGCGTGCCTTTATTTATTTACGTAAGCATTAATTGGCATATTAATCGCACTAATAATTCTTTTGTATCTTCAAGGCCTCGATAAAATACTCTACACATTTTGGGAGCCGGTGCTGATGCTGAGCAAGATGGCATTTATAGCTTGGTTACCACCCGTAGTCGGCCTTCTGTCTGTCATCTCCAACAATTCAATCATCGCGGGTGTAGCGTTCTTCATGATCATCGCATCAGCTTTGCATAAGAAGGCGCTGCTGGCCGAGGCCGCAGGAGGAGCCGTCTCGCGGCGTTCTCTGGCATCACCACATAAGAGTAGGAGGCCGCGCCGCGAACCTCGCGGCCTAGAACCAACATTCGAACTTCAATTGCTGAAAATCGTCGAAGATATTGAAAAATGGAGCTCAAGATACTATTAATGCATCATGAATATAAATTTAATAAGGTTTTCTGGGGTCAATCCACATCCGATACCGAAGAAAATACTGGGAAATAATTGATACTTTCCTGCTTTAAAAATACTTGAGACCCATCACACTCATTTCTCAAGTCAGTACAACTATTAATAAGGTTACTATTCCTTGTTAAAGTTAAGTTTTGAATTGCCGAAGACTGAACAACGATAGGTTTCTTTGCCCCTTATAACGAGACATAACCCGACATCCGACAATACAATATATCCTTATTCAATTCCAAGTACTTCCTTCTTCCCTTCATTTCATCCAACATGCCCATCCGTCTCCTACCCCTTTCTACCTTGTCTAACATTCAATCCCAAAGTATAAATATAACCCAGGACAGATATTTTTCTCATCAAATACATTTTGTTTTGATTCTGGGCGATATTAAATACAACTATTTTTCATTTCTATTGGGATCACCTGAATTCATAATAACCATAGAATCAAAATTTTGTACTACAAAATAAAATATAATAGTAACACAGAAAAATGGGAAATAATATGTCAATGGTAAATTCGGCACGGAGAAACTAGCCCGGAGAAATCATTTATAACGCACAAGTTTTAGGAACGGCAAATAGCAGTAATTCCATAGATCCGAGAAAAATTGTATAATTCCACAAGATTATATTTCTGCAGAAAATATATTTCAAGAGTGATTTTGCTGGAAAACCAAATCTGGGATATGCGAAGATATTTAAGTGTTATACAATATATTTTCCTCAATGGGTAATTCGCCTTTATGGAATTTGTGTCTACATATGTCCTACATATGGTATTCAACGTAGTATTGCCTTCAGTGGATGCCGTTTAGACTGAATTTTTATTACTAACTTATTAGTGTTGTCGTTGATATCTTCATGAATTTTCAAAATAATAACCTCTATCTATGAAAGAAGTAAAATAATAGTCGAAAGGATATTATTTGTGTATTCACATATTCTCGAGAGCATTTATGAAGCGACTAAAAAACCTCTAACTCGATAATAACCTGGAGCGTTTGTCTTCATTAAGTTCATGTAATTTAAGAATCAAAAAGGTAATTCACACATATTTGATTAAATATTTTAATAACACTTTTAAAAATTACAAATGCCTAAGCATTTTAACCACCATCATCAACCTTTCAAAACCGTGAGATAGATCTTCAAATTCTCATTAAACTGCTTTAAATTGGATCACTTCAACAAATATTATCAGGTATTAATCAGTTTTTTTCTTGATATGGATTTTGAAATGATAAGCAAAATACGGTTGATTAAAATCTTACCCGTCTTTTTCAAGGAATAGAGTATTGAATGCAAAATACAGAATCCTATAAAACTGCTACCAAACTATTCAATGAAAAACTCGAAATACAATTTAACTTTCAATCACACCCGCAAACGGAGTAATTTAAGAAAGTAAATCAGAATACTCACTATTGGTCGCATGTGTTTCGTTCCATGGGTCATCTGCCAACAACAGCAGATGCCCCATGATGATGATGGTGGAGTGGGGCATTCGAGGAAGTGGCGTCAATATCTACTATTCTGTAAGTTAGAGTTTATTTTTTAATGTACAAATGAATTGGTTATGTAGTCTTCAATAAAACTGCAATTAATTTCACTGGCTACAAGAATACCGTAAACAGCTCGGTGAAACATGATAATTTTCTGGCTAAAACATACACTCAACTATTTTGTATGTACAGAGAAGATGGTGAAACCATAAATGACAATAGAAGTCATGGTAGACCTGATAATAGAAGGGTACGAGCAAGATTAGACGGACCCGATTTATAAGTCCGAGATACGACCTTCGGCTACCTTACGCTAAACAATATGGAAAAATTATCAAATATAATTGATCTGCAATAACTTGACGTTCAAGCAAAGGCACAACCCTGTATTGGTGACAACGTTATGTTACCGTCCTTTATGAAAGAGGCATTTCATACCAACTAATCGAACCTAAAAGACAGCAAACGCAATACTTTTTTCTGGGGAATTATCGAATACTTGTATTAGACCTCCAACTGAATTCCCCAGAAAAAAAGTATTGCGTTTGTTAAATATATATATATATATATATATATATATATATATATATATATATATATATATATATATATATATATATATATATATATATATATATATATATATGTAAGAGCTAGCATAAATAATATCAAGACACCTTGATCAATTGGGAAATCAGCTATTATTTAAAGCCAGATGCGGAGGTAGATTCGAAAATTCGAATTCCACATAACAGAAGCTCCTCTCTATCTACAAAATAAGCAGTAAAATTGTCTTCTCCGGCGTTACTTGATGGAATTTACGCAAAATTTTGAAATAAAATAAGTTACTTTGTAATTCCACATACACAAATGTGTGTGGAAATACAAAGTTACTTATTTCATTTCAAACTTAATAGTAGCTAAAAACACGTTCTGAATTTTAACTTCCAACAGTCGTAACGTAAATTTAGAATTATAAACTATTCTAACTCTACTGCGGTAAGTAACTCAAGAGATCATATCTATTGATAAGGGTAAGACTCGTCTCAACTATAAACCATAATGGAATTCTCACTGACATTGTAAGGGGACCATTCGCCACATGTTTTTAACCTGCCGCTTTCCATGGCATTTGTGTTTCCTGGAAGTACCATACGGATCATACGCCTTTTAGCTGAAAGTAGGCAGAGGCATCACGGAAATTATGATTCGGGTACTGTCAGTCATTGGTGAAACACTCTACGCAGTTAGAAGCCAACTTGTCTATTTAATAAATGCAACTCATGAAATAAGATTGTTTGTATATTTTATTAAGTTGTTTCAAATAAATTCAAAAAATGCAGCGCTTACTAATGGTAATGGTTGACCCTGAAATGCTTCATTTATAGTCATCATTATAGTATATCAACTATAATATTTTATTCGTCCAATGCTGGCAGAGGAACTTGTTGAGGAAGTAATGACTCAAATCAATGAACGATGCATAATGCCATTAAGAATTGATTAATGTGTTCCTCTCTTTCATAATGGAAATGCTTGTACTAGATGATTACATTGGATTGCCTTAGTATTAATAAAGATTACATCTTATATTTAGGTGATCAGCTGCCTATTTCATACTTAAATTATTGAATATAATCAGCAGTTTATTCCTATATTTGGTTTACAAAAGTCATTAATTCTTCTATATTCAGTGCTAATTCTCTCACCCGTATCAATCTTCCCAGTTTAACTTCTTAATTTATCTAATTAATTATAGTTATTACATAACACCTTTGTGAATTATTTTAAATACAAAGTTTGAAAAAACCTGGAAATTGTTGTATTTGAGAAAAATTGCAATGTTTTCATTGACCTGATTCGATCAATACACTATATCAGTATTACTATTACGATCGGAGTGAAAGCAATTCGATTATTTTCGCAAGAAGAATAAATGACGCATTCTAATGAAATGTAATATTTTAACATGAATTCGAATATCTTCAAAGTTTTTTTCAAATCTTTTAACGACGAAATTAACAATAAGTATTTGAAATATTCATTGTTTCAAGCATTTATAGAAATGAAAAATATATTCCAAGGGTATACTTCTTCTACTAGTATATACTTCTTCCTTTAAGCACTGCGTAATAGTTGGAATACCTCGTGTCAATAACAGAAGTATAATATTTAAAATTATGCGGTGTGATTCATAAATTGAATGACATAAGTATTTATGAGGAGAAGAGCTCAGAAAATAAACAAATGACTTCATTTCAACGTCAGGGCCTTTTCTCGGCTCCATGGAAAAAAGATATTATGCTGAAATAAAATCTAGAAAAACCGTACTGAAAAACAAATTTTCAGTAATTCCATAAATTACCTTTTCAATAAGCGAAATATCGTCAACTGGTTGGATATTTCCCTAAAATAGTAGGCGCCTAAAATCACGATTACTTCGTTCATAAACTCCAAGATTTTTGAGGGCTGCATTTAGAGTAGTAGTAGTTTTAAGTGAGACGAACGATAGCTGGGGACATTTGCACCACTAGAGATCAAAGGAGGAAGGGTTGATGGAAATCCGGCGTCGGCATTAGTCTATCATATCGGAAGGCACCAAAGGGTCCGCAGTTTAACGACACATTCGACAAATGACGTATCACTCTAAGCGCTCTCCACAAAGCACCTCAAATAGGGATCGAGATAACACTGAAAACTATGTAACGCCTCCAGAATTTGAACCCGGGCCTTCTAGATATGAATCCAATACATTAGCCACCGCACTATCCCGATTCCCCCCCCCGAATTTAGAGGTAACATAACGCCAACCCTTACGCTTACCAAAAGTGTATACTCCGGTTATGAGGGCAATGTAGTTATTTTTCCTGTTTACATATTGGATTTAAAAATATTTTTGGATATTAATAACAAAAATACCAACAATTAAAAAACCTAAATTAATTTGCTAATCTTTATATTCATCATCTGAACTTTAATTTGGGCCAGTAGCCGAGAATTTCACCACGTTCCCACATCTCCAATTGCAAGATGAACACACCAAAACTTAGAAATATTTTTTTCCAAATCAAGCCTGTCAACGTAGTTTGCTTGAATTGAAAGTATATAGCACTTTTACCCTAGTTTTCAACTTGGTACCCAGAAGTGAATTTTTTGCGGTATCAGGCATGCAGTGACTCCTCTCCAGGTAATCATATTTCATTTTAAATTTGCCTGAGAAATATTTCAGCTGCAAGTATTTAACGCATGTACAGAAGTTAAAAGTGAAATTAACTCACATGCAAACATTACAGTGTTTAGGTTTTAACTAATATTCTAAAGGCAAGATCAACCGTAAAAATATAACTACATAAAATAAAATACACATTGAATTAATTATATTGGATATATATATATATATATATAGACACATATATATATATATATACACACATACATATACATATATTTATATACACACATACATATATATATATATGCATATAAAATTATTATTATTATTAGGTTATCTACCAGTTAAGCTAGGTTTTTGGATGGACACAGCTACTAAATAAAACATTTTGTGACTGCTAAAAAAACACAAAATCCAGCATCCTACTCTATATCAGGTCCCTCTTCAGCTCTGAGTACTTTCTTCCTCCCTTATGCCGTCCAACTTCCCTATCCTGTTCCTTCCCTTTCCTCGTTTGCCCAAAATTCTCCCCTCTATCACAGTCTTCAACATTCCACTGCCGGTCAATAACCCCTTCATCCACTTTTCCTGCCTCCATAGGATTTCTCCCTACAAACCCCTCTCTTCGCCCACCATACCAAGTACTTCCTCGTTTGTTTTCTTCTCTGTCCATTTCACCTTCTCCATTCTTCTCCGAACCCACATTTCAAAAGCCTCCAGTCTACGTCTATCCTCCTGCTTCAATGACCACGTTTCAGCGCCGTACATAGCTACGCTCCATATCAAAGTTTTTACTAATCTTTTCTTAGCATCCTTACTCAACGTCCCACTCATCAACTCCCTCCTCCAAGTGAAAGCCTCTTTGCCTAGCGCAATTCTTCTCCTTACGTCCTTACTACTTTGACCGTGTTGGTCCAAAACACTACCTACATACGTAAACTGTTCTACCTGCTCTAGGTTAGCCCTCCTATTTTAATGTTTAGCTTAGCGTATTTCTTTCTAGAAAATCGCATAACCTTTGTTTTATTAATATTAATTCTCATAGTATACCAGTCGCACTGAATTTTCAATTAACTCAGCAATGCTTGCAGCCCCTTGGCTGACTGACAAACTAAAGCTTGGTCATAAGCAAACCTAACTGATTTTACGAATTCCCCGCCCACTTTCATTCCTGCCTCCAGTTCTTCCCATTCCTCTTTAATCATTTCCTCTGCATACAGGGTGAACAGCAACGATGGTAATGGGCAACCCTTCCTTACATCTCTTCCTAACACTGCCCAACCGGACCCGTCGTTCCCCACCCGCACCTGAGCAGTCTGAGACATGTACAGGTTGCGGATTAGTCTCCTATCCCTCCAATCTATTCCTATTTTCTGCAATATACTCATTAGTTTTTCCCAATTCACTCTATCAAACGCTTTTTCGAAATCTACGAACCGGGCAGATACTTCCTGGTTGTATTCTATATTCCTCTCGATCATTACTGCAATGGCATCAAGCGTACCTCTCCCCTTCCTAACCCGAAACTAATCATCCCCTAAGTAATCATTCCCCCGCTCTCAATTATTTTGTTAATGATCCTGAGTACATCTTTAGCTGCGTGGGATATCAAACTTATTGACCTGTCCTGTTGTTGTAATGTCCTGTCCTCACATGATGTAGCCTTTACCTTTTTTTCGGAATAGGAACTAAAACTGACCCACAAAGTCTTCCGGCCAGATTCCTTCCTCATAGATACTACGAATCAACTCATATAGCCTCTTTCTCCCACACTTGCCTAAGCCTTTTAAAAGTTCCGCGGGAATGTTATCGACCCCCACGGCCTTATTTAGTTTCATCTCCCTTAATGCCCTTTCTATCACATCGTCGTGTATGCCTGGACCTAAGCTATCTTCCTCTTCGTCTTGTTCCTTTTCTACGTCTAACTTTACTGGTCTAAATTCTTTGCTATACAGTTCTTCTATATATTCCTTCCATCTCTCTTTTATCTTTCCTGCGTCCACTATTATCTTACCCGCCTTATCTCTAACTGCTATCATTGATCTTCCTTTCTTACTTCCCGATAAAGATTTAACTTTGCTGTACAGCGCACCAATTTCACCCTTCGTCTGCAAACTTTATATGCATAAATTAATAGTTAGATTATAATAATTGCTGAATGCTTATCTACTTGGTGTGGGTGTGACAAATTTCCTTATTGGTGACAAGTTTACTTATTGGTGAAATACTATGTATGACACTCACAAATACAAAACATGTTTAAATGAGGGAAGAAAGAGTTCATACGAATTGATTTATTCCAAAATCATTTTAAAAATGTCTTTAATGAAAAAAAGTTTAAATTTTTGCCGCTATTTTTACGAAATTAAATTTTGAGTTGTCTGCCAACAAAAGCTAAATCTTAGTCTTCAATATTTTTACTTGGTTAGCACCTTGATTATGAAAATAATATGTAACATCTAGGGGAGCGTATTACATCGCCATCACTAAGAAAAAATGATACCAATATATAAAGGAATATATTCGTTCTTTGTTAAAAAGTGAAACGGAAGGATACGGCGAGCACGCCCCTCTACGAAGAGTCATAAACTTATTTTCTATACTCCCTCTGTCAACCTTTATCCTGGGTAGGTGAATGGCTAAAGGTTGAAAAGAAACCGTTAAAACAGCAGGATAAATAGTAAAAGAGACAAAAATAAAAAGGAGATCATGTAACTCAAAGAGAAAGATCTCTAATTAGAAATCTGGAGTCATGCCGTTCCAATACTGTTCCTCGACGGAGAGCATGAGCGACGAAGGAATAACCACGTGAAGCCAGTCGCCCACATTGCTTTTATCTAAAAGCCATATCATCGTATTGATTGACCACTACTTGACGAAGATGTTTCGAATCCCTGTTTTAGAATGGGAAGCCCAAACGTATTAGGGGTGGGAGAAGCCAGAGCAAAACTTGGGAATGGAATACAGTATGCTCCATGGCTGCCAGCATCGTGAGTGGATTATGCTGTGGGTGGGAGAAATAACTCATATATAGATATAAGAGATTGTTGAAACTCCTTTATCAGATAAAGAAAACTAAGATTTGATTATTATTATTTGTAAATAATTTTGTGAAAGTAAAATGTTAACCAAAGCATAATTGTTTCTGAATGGCGGACGTATATGAAATAGAGAAATATATCCAAGGTGCCATGGTGCACATTCACCATCTTCATGTTGATTATCCTGAGACCCACTTCAGTTGCGTGCGAAATCAGACTTATCGTTATGTATTCCTCACATATTGCTACCTTTCTTTTTTTTGGGGTAGGAACTAAAACCGTACTAAAAAGCCTTTCGGCCAAATCCCTCCTTCGAAGTCGTCCATAATAACTCTTCTACTTACCTTTTCCACAACGTCTAAGTATTTCAGCGTGAATGTTGTCCACCAACACGGCCGTATTTGATTTAAATTAATATGCTCTTTCTATTTCGGTTACGAGTAAGCCTGTACCTAACTTAATCTCATCTACGATACGATATACCCTCTTTTTATGTCCGACATCGAAATCACTGGCCTAATATCTTTACCATAGAGTACTTAAACATATAACATAATATTTAATTAATAACATAAATATTGCTTTCATCTCTCTTGAATCTTCTCAGGTCCAAATTATATTTTCCCTGACTTATCTGTTATTGTTTGTAACAATTTTCTCATCTAACTTTCTGACAGTGCTTTTATTTTTCAGTATAACTAACCAATTTCACCCTATCTCTGCAAACCTTCAACATTCTCGCATTGAGTCTTCCACGACGATTATTTTGCCCTATTCGTCCCGCTTCTCAGTTTATTATTGAACTTTATTTTTCCTTCAACCTAATCCGGTGTTTATATTCTTCCATTACCTCCTCTTGGTTATCATCCTAATCATCTTGCCCATTATCCATGGTTTCTTCGTCCTTTCCCTATTTACAGTTCCTATAGTTTCTTTTGCGACTTTCAATTACCTTTTTGGATATTTTCCCATTTTTCTCTTTAGTACCCAGCTCTTTTTCCTCAACTATGATTTATCCGCAGCTTGCTGATAATTTTTCCTCGTCGATCCGATTAGTGCTTCTACCTCCATTTCCTAAGCCGCTTCGTCTGCCTTATCTTTTTCAATCGCACGCCACACTTCATCATTACTAAATTGTGATCCGACTCCGCATCCGTAAACCTCTGTGAATTGATTATGATGCTCCTAAATCTGTATACAACCATAATACTATATATTGAAATTGATAAATGCCAGGATTTTCTGGCATTTTTTATGTGTACCTGTACCTTCTGTGGTGTGTAAACCAAGTGTTGGTGATTACCACTGTCTACTGCAGAGCTCAACTTCTTTCTCCGCAGTCATTCCCCGTGCCTAAACCGTCATCCTCTACCTCATCACCAGCTCTTTCTTCGCATATCGTAGCATTATCGCCCCATCACTATCAAATGTTTCCCTGCATGAACACACCCGATTATGTCCCCTAACTGATCGAATATCCTATAGACTTCTTTCTCCCTATGGTTCATTGGTGGCATGTATTTCTGAACAATGACCAAGTTCGTCGGTTCTCCTTTTATTTCTTCTAGTAATATTCTATCCTCTATTGCTCTATGTCAACTACGGTTCTTACTACCTTTTTATTCCATATTATGATAACTCCTTACTTGCTATTTTCTTCTCCGCTGAATACTACTCATTAACTATCACTCCAGCAGTCCCCGGTCTCCTTCCATCGCATCTCGCAGAGCCCTAAAACATCTACATTTCCTCTCTCCATCCCTCGCTTTATATTACCTAATTGGCCTGTTCTCATCAATGTACTAAAATTTCAAGTTCCTATTCCAACTAATTTGCCATTTTCTGCATCTTCTGTGCTGCTGATGTCTCATTCACATTTACTTTGTCAGAACTTGCACGGGCTTGCCTCCCCCTTCTACTTAGATACGTACTCTAATACAAGAAGCGTAGATAGGATATCGCCAACACATCAGGGACGTCGTCGAACCTTAATTCTCGTAGCTACCAAACATTCATGAACTGAATTTCCCTAAACCGCAGCTTCCACCACATAACCATCTCCCGGCTTGTGATTACATTTCCGTTTAGGAGAGTTTGAAGTTGCCTAACCTTTAGCTACAGATGCCAAATATTCATGGGAATCGTGTAGCATGGGAAGAAAAATATGAATTGAAACCCAAAAATTTAGCAAATTACGTGGATTTTATTCCCTAACTGTTGGTTTAAAAAAATATTAAATGGTATGAGATTATTTTTCTCTGGCGTAAAGCCTTAGATAAGGAATAAAATCCAATGTAATGGCTGGAAAAATTCTTTGTTTTTCATCATAATTAAATTTGTTTTTGTTAGAGTAGTTTGGTTATAAAAAGAAATAAGCTGACTAAGCTTCTGAAAATAATTTAATCAGTCAATAAATTATGCAGCAACAATTAAATGCAATAAATAATAAGCAAGCACACAAGTATTGCAGCTAAGACTTTACAATCGATTTGAAATATTAGATTCTAAAGTCGTAATGTAAATTAATAGAATACACCAAAATCACATACTCTCAAATGCATCATTACACTACCTGAATCGCAAATGTGAACTTAATTACTTAAAAGGTGCCTCTTTGATTCTCACCATATAACATGTAAACAGGACACATATTTCAAAATAAATAACGTTGAATAATGAAACATGTTTGTCGAAGACCATGCCTTAACATTAAAAAGGATATTATAAAAATTTTAAATGCCAGGAAAAATGTAACAGATAAAAAATCATGGACACTTTTCTCCACAAATAAAGAGGCTATTGGGTTTTTGCACCCAAAATCACTTGTTTTCCGTGACACGTTCCACGGAAATTCAAATTGGAGTAACATAATGAATTTATATGGGTAGGGAAAGATTTACATGACACGGAGGAGGTTCGTTGCGTATAATTGATTATTATCTATTCTCTTGCAGTGCTCAGAATGCAGCATGTGAAGTGCCAGCATTACGGCGCATTTTTCTAGTATACTCGAAAAAGTCAACCGATACGATTGATACATTAAAGGTACGGCGGGGGGTGTTTTATTCTTAAATATAGTTCATCACTCTTTATAAATCTGTTGTTGTTCATGTAAATGATAACGCACTTCTAACACAACCCAATTTCTAAAATACCTAATACCCTCTTTTAACTTCTTTTTCCTACGGCGAATCGCTTGAACACCCAGCCATATGCAACGTTAAATGTCTGGTTTAAGCGTAAATGTTGATGAAGGGCTATACTATTACGGATGAATTAGTAAAAATGTTCTCTCGGGCATACCTTAAGAGGCGATTCCCTTCTACGCCATGGTGCCTGCTCACTGTTCAATATTAATCGTAAGTACGGAAGGTCCGCTCAACAATTTTGCGTGGCTTATTTGGAGAATGCGTAAGAGATACTTTTAGTGACTTGAACATTCAATAATTATCTGCTGATTACACTTGTGCAGATTTTTTCAATACTGGGTTAAAAAGGAATGTCTAAATTTGTAGAATGTCACAAGCTCCTAAAATCAATTTAAGACATTCGTTGTCTAAAACACACTAATACCTATCTATCTGTTGAGTCAACGGCGCAGGGAATAAATGCGTCGACGTTTTAAACATGTGAAAAATGTGTAAAGGAACGCCACAAAAAAGTAAGCAATACATCACAAAAGTGTATTTTTTATGTATTTTATGTAGCGCTTGAAGAATTCACTCCGCTGGAAATGGAAAAAAAGGAAAATTTCCTTCTAATCATTGATAGCACCAGAGGAATATGAATTAATAAATATCTAAATTTTAATAAATAATCTCGGTTATAATTAGTAAACTACCAATCAAACGCAGTCATTTTAATGTAGCAAAGGTCTTATCTCAGCGTTATCCCGTTCATCGGCTCTATAAAAAAGTGTGACCAATATGCTGTTACTAAATAAGTACACTAGTAAGTAATTGAAATTCATGAGTTTTCTATAGGTATGCATATTATACTGGAGAAATATAGTCGGCGATTGGTCCGCATGATACTCTATAGAGAATGAATTGAGAGTGGATATGTGAGTGTATGGGAATGAGTTCATCCTCCTCAGAATGAGAATGAGTTCACACACTGAGGATCTTATCCGAGGAGGAGTAGTCTTATCCGAGAATTGGCCATGTAACAAAGCGGGGAAATTAGGAAAACATTTTTCCATATTTGAGCTATTGTTCGATCAAAGCGGAATGTTTTTCAACCGTACATTTCATCTAAGAGTAAATATTTACATCTCGTCAGCGTCCATAATATTTCACAGCACACAGCGGAACAAGAAGTTCCTTTCATCTTTAGTGGATTGTAGCGCTAACAGTTAATGGAGTCAGGGATCACCAACACCCCTCACTGGAAAGGCCTCGGGTTCTTATGTCTCTTCACTGATCGTCCTTGGGACACTTCGTCCGTCGAAACCCATCACTCCAGCAATCGACAGTGGAGCCAGAGCTCCTCTCCTCCCGATCCCCGTCGCCTCCGCCCTCGCCCCCGTCCCCCTCGTTCCACTTAACCCCCGGCTCCTCCCGAGGGGACCACCTGCTGTCCCCCGCGGGGGTCGCACTCCCGTCTCTCCGGTATCCTCTGTAGGCCAGGTCCTGCCCGGAGGCCGCCGAAGACTCCGCCGCCCCCTGGTCGTCCACTCGCCGCTTGTCATAGCCCCCTCCGCTTCCGCCCGCGCTGCTCCCCCCGTACGACTCGTCTCCGCCGTAGCTATAGCTGCCGGAGGAACCGCCCTCCCACTCGGAGCTGCTGGAGTGCTCTTGCTGGTGGTGGTAGCCCTCACTCTGGTGGTGAGACTGCGAGTGGTGCGGTACCTTGATCACCTCGATGGTTTCCTTCTTGCCGCTGAAGTATTTCTTGTAGAGAGCCGAAAGGGCAAGTACGAGGGCCACCTTGCTGACTAGCAGAGCCTTGCCGATGAACATGGCCAGTGTGGCCAACGCGGTGAAGAAAAGGTAGGCTTTGATGGCTGTCACGATCAACATCAAAGGTTTCCAGTACTTCTTCAATTTTCCCCGTCCTGGTGACGAAACGGATAACGCTTTAATTACGTCAATCTTAACCAAAATATTTTCCCACTAGAGGAGGGCGATCAAGATCAATAGCAAGGTAATAAATATACATTAAATAAGATGCATAACATTTGTAAATTAGAGTACCTTCAAGACGAAGTTTTATTCTATTAAAAGTCATAAAATCTTAGTTACTTGGCATCAATCGCGTATTAAAGGATGTATGAAAGGCTATTTATTTAATATATTGTAATGAAATGAAATAATTGACTATGAAATTCCATTCATTTCATTTCAATATGTTTTGCAAATTCCATAAAGTTACGCCTGAGACAAAAAATTTTAAAATAATCCAAAGTTTCATTACAAGACTGAAGAACTTCCGTGCCCTAAGAGACTTGCAAACCACTCACCTGAACTGACTTGGCTATCAAGAATGCATGACTTTTCAATCCTAATATGCTTTTCGGTTCCAAATATTTAATATTTAAAAATATTGGCAACAAATTACGGCGCAACTATAGTAAAAAATGCTAGATAGAACGATGAGAATGCTCCCTCAAAATCCTACTTCGAGGCATTTTGAATTTTAAAAAAGAAAACTTTATGAAAGCTTATATAACTAAACCATGTAAAACCATTTAAAGACTGGAGAATTAATCCTGGAGATTCAGAGAAACTGTTTCCTCAGAAAAGTAAACCAACTATGAAAGCTACTTGCAAGGGAACTAAGAAAGCTACCACTCTACTTGTCATCAACTCTCACTTCTTTAACAATTTTAATACACATTATTGCCCGCACCTTTTGAGAATTTTTCCAACACAGTCCCTACAGAGTCCAATTTGTACGAGATAACATTATATTGCACCCAAAAACGGTATAACACGCTAACTAAGGTGAACAAAACGCTTACATCAAAGTTTAAACCTAATAAACAAGACTAGAGTTACTTCCACAGCAACCCTGTTTGTTCATTTTTCTATAATTATATCTAATGTGCGAATCATCGGTCATCAAAATTTAAATAAAAGGGAGTCATTCGAAAGAAAAAATAATAAGCTTCAAAAGAGCGCTTCACTTGCACACACATTACCCCACTGCACCACTTGTTCTACCTTATAAAATAAGAAAAATTAATGATGAGGCGCGGTCCAACATGTCACTTTGTTTTAATGGCAAACACTGATCATGGAAACTTTGTAAATAAATGCAACAAACAGATGTATCGTAAGCGTTCGTTTCGCAAAACGAGAAAAACGCTTTTCAGCGAGCATATTCAGCATTCCCAGTATGACGTTGTAGATGTAAATGTAAAGAAATATATACTTTTGTTTGAAAATGCAACAATAGGAATTCGATTGATTGTATACTAGTCAGACGGAAAATCACGTTTTTCTTATTAATAAAACGTTTCGAATGCCTCCTAAAAAGAACGAAAATGAGAAAAGATGAATATATAATTTTGATCTAGAATTAATGCATGTACATACATGATTTCGCTCAACCATGAAAGAAGTACCCTGAAACCGAAATGAACTTATCTAATGATAATTTCTCAAAGTCTGTCAAATCTTAGTGAAAATAATAGACGAACTTCCGATTTAAAAATTCTCTCCGTCTTGTATTCCTCTTAATTCTACTCGATAAAATTATATTTATCGGGGAATAAGTAAACGCTCAAATTAGTTACAGTAAACATTCGAGTTTAGAGAGTGAATTTGTTAATAATATTTAAAATTCGTAAATTTGTATACTTCCGTTAGATAACATTTAAAAATTAAGGATTTATAAAGGTGACAGGCATACAATGTCTAGGTTATAATATTCGATGAGCATTATTTAGCTTTCCAAGTAGAATCGATTAATTAATTAACACTAAATAGCTACAAAGTGCTTCCTTAAACTTCCTATATCTCAGAGGAAGAGTCTAGGAAAAACATATA
Source organism: Hetaerina americana (assembly GCF_022747635.1). NCBI lineage: Eukaryota > Metazoa > Arthropoda > Insecta > Odonata > Calopterygidae > Hetaerina > Hetaerina americana. Next base: position 30,488,459 of record NW_027286763.1, read on the forward strand.
TATGATCTATCTCTGGAGACATATAATGTAAAATCCATACGATATTTCCTCTCAAAAGTCACTTGAGCGTGACGGAACATGAGACAGTAAAACCTAATAATCTAAAAAAAAGTGCCTTCAGTCAGTGAACAGATTCAATCACCGTGCAGAAAGGTAATCGACCCCAATCACACCGCACAAATCATGAAGCACAGTTACGACACGCCCTCGTAATGCTCAGCCAATGCAACACTCGGAAACGGTTCGCTTTGTGCAGGAACGACTTTTTTGCTGCTTTCGACAACAAGCAAGACCAATTCCGGGAATGAATCGCACCATTCGTGCCGATCAAGAAGAAATCGCGGGTGGTGTGTCAATATCGAAGTGGAGGTCAAGGTGAGATGAAAGATTTCAGTGCCTTGCACACATTTTCCAACCTCAATAGGTTGTCATGGAAGGAGAGGAGGGAAGATTTTCAGGGTAAGGCCAAGGATGAAAGCAAGAAATGATGGAAGATCTCGGCTCACGCAACTATGAATGAAGGAACTCATTAGTTGACCAAACGATAACTTCGACAGCTGCAACATAATTCTGAAACTAATAACGAATAATGATTAAACGTTCGTTGACCATGTTATTTACAATGTTTCTCCATTACCTAATTAGAAAAAGAGTAAAAACAAATAGTAGGGAACATATTAGCGCTGTTTTGTATCTAGGGAAACTTAAAACAAATAATTTGCTAGAATAGGCCTGGGAGAAAGTCTCGCCGACAAAATTAAAAACAAACATTCACGGACTCAATCCCCCAGATACCTATATCCTGTGCAAAATGGATTTCAGTATTATTGGAGAATCCAATGATTACAAGAGCTCCACATAAAGGAGAATTACGAATGATAATTTCCTCGCGGGGAAGAAAACATTAAAAATAAATGAAACAATATTCATTGATCATTTATTTTTTCAATTTTTATCAAGAGTATTCGTTCGGGAGAGATAGTTTTAGTACTATTTAGTTCTCAACAATAGTAAAAAAGTGTCTGTAACTACAACTTTGTTATTTCTGGCCGTGGTTATATTTAAAATTCTGATTGAATTGAATTTTGGAAAATAGCATTCAAATAAAAGTAGAACCCATTAAAATAGAATAGATATTAATATATAGCGAGTATTAAACCAACATTTTACCCAAAATCCCTTAGGCAAGATGATTATCAATAACTACTTCGATCGCGATCATTATTTTGAAATAGTGGCAAACGGTAAAGTAAGAAGAATGTTTATAAATGCTGATCTCCTAAGCTGCCCAACTGCTAAATAATTATAATTTTCCTAATATATGGAATGAATAATTCAATGATTTTATCAGAGCAGCAAATGCATAAAATCTCAAAAACCGTGTTGTCCAAATTTCTCCTTCATGACGTTGCAAAAAGATTCGCCGAATAATGCTTCCATTGCAATAAAGGACCATATTGCAATGATGTGCTTACTTAAAATTTATTCCAGTACGTACATAATACGGAAAGGAGACTGAAAGCTTTCTTGGTTAGTTATTCACCGACGTTTGATATGATATTTATATTTTTATAAAAAACATTAAACAATCAGAAAAACGGAATTAAATCTAGATTATATTGTGCAATTTCTGAAAGATAAGTTGCAAAGTTTTCTAGGTAATATTTTTGAATAACGGTTATATTATTCCCCACTTCTCGCACCCTCCCAAATTAGTAACAGTCCTTTAATCAAAATTGAGTACACAAGATATTTTATTCAATTTAGTAAATATTTTCAGACTTAATTGCCGCCACGATATTGCTGGAAATTTTACATGGAACGCTTAGTAAAATGTTCATAAGTCATCTGAATACTCTTAATTGATCACTCACCGCTGTGCATTCATGGTGCATGTCAGTATCAAAGATTACATCCCCCAACCAACTTACCCCAGGCCAACTTACGAAATAACGATTTTTTTAAGAAATGTCAAAGGGGAAGTTCGAAGGCCATATGCTAAATTAACTCGGAAAATATCTCAGGCCTGCTATCGGAATACCATCAGTATACCTCTCTGGTTGAATCACAATTAATATATGGTTTTTTATATCACCTCGGTATTGGTTATTGTGCAGCGCTTCATCTCTGCAACTATTCACAATGACCGAAGGTAAGCTAAGAGGCCTACAAAATGCCAAATACCATGGAGGAATTCAAGCCTCCATTCCATCGCGTAAGACTTCGTTACCTTCCTCGACGACCTCCGCCAAACTCCGTGGGTCCGTCAACACGGTTGGAGGGTTAACTTGCAGCGAGAACGTCTCCAGCATTCTGGAAAAGGGGTCCGGGTCCCCATTCCACCCTGGGGCCCCGCGGGCGGTCCTCACAAGCGACACTCCCTCCACGATGGGTAGCGTACGGAGCCTTAGGGCCCTCTCCGCCCACCATCCACCCCTCTCCCGCAGGCACTCGCCCCAGCCGCTGCCTCTGGAAGCCGCACACGCCCCCACCGTGTCCAGAAGGAGACGGAGCCATAGGCGGGCGGGCGCCTGGTCAGCAGCCGCCGTAGACGCTCCCAATACCGCGGCCCCGGAAGACACAAGGAGGGACGCCGAGAGGAGGAGGCAAAGGGTGTTGTCCTTGGCAGTCGTCATTCTGTATCCACCAGTCCCGCACACTCAGTAGACTCCAAGAGAGAGTCACCCCTGGGGATCGCTAGCACAGTGTTTCACCCTGCAAGGCCTTAGGGCGGAAGGAGTGGTTGTAGCTTAGCTAGGAGTCCAAGGGAACCATGTTACGTCAGTGAGGAGCGAGGGCGGGAGAAAGGACGATGATTCCCAGAGAAGGCAAGAAGACGGCGACGAAGTGATCGACCGGCAGGCGAGGAAAGGCGTGGGTAAATGACGCCTCTGCGACGCCTCCCCGGTCCCTTATAGAAACAACCGTGCTTTCTGGAGCGGTACGAGAGTGCGGGGGAGGAGCATGGCACTCTCAGTCGTCGCCGTGCTGCAATTAAGGAGGACCTGCGTGCGATACCCGAAAGCTGGGAGGGGTTGTCGTCGTGAGAGCGATCACGGCTCGCTGCCGTTACTCCTACCACGCACAGCTCTTCCCCAGTTTGCCATGTTCGAGAGACACAGAGAGACGAGAATAACGCAATGACTTGAAAGTATGTCGCCACAGAATGAGCAACACGCGCCATTATGAAACTTACCTATTATGAAACTGTAAAGGGGGGCTGAGGAGCGGAAATCTTAATAAGAGGATCGAGACTAATTGCTAAAAATTGGGTTTCGCTTTGGGGGTGGGCTAGTGGAAGGAGCAAGATGCCAAAGAAATTATTCCAATTAAGTTGAATTTAAACAATCGGTCATGGGGTTCGAGAAGAAAATACATTTGTAGCTTAAATTACCAACGTATCTGGGACTTTAAAAACGGTAAATTCAAAAGCAAATAATTCGATACGGTATATACTAATCGTATTGGCAAATCCATTTCCAGGTTAAAAATATAATCGTATTATCATACATTTAGCATTATTTGAATAAGAACTCTTTACATCGTTAGTTTTTCAATTTTATAAGTCTTATTGACAAGAAATAATTATTTTCCCTTTAAAAACTATTTCAAGAATTTAAAAAACATAAGAGCTAAAGTATGGCTATTTTAAAAACTTTTTTCTTTCCACATACACCAAAATAATATTTCACCAGTTGTCTTCGGGTTATCTCTTAAAGAATTAATTATACCCTTTGTTTGGTCATCGCCGGATAGCCTTTTTGATATCAAAATAGGTAATCTTACGAATAAGGTACAATTTTTGATGGACACACCTACCAAATAAATACCTTGTCACTCCCACGTAAACACAACCCAATATCCCATTCTAAAACGAAGTCCTTCTTCATATCCCCAGCAAATTCATTCAACGAATCAAATTAATATTCAAAACTCCTTTCTGCCTTCATCCTGTCCAACATCCCTATCCTATTCCTGCACTTTCCTCGTTTGCCTAACATTCTCTTCTCTAAAACGTCTTCAGAATCCCACTGCCAGTCAATACGCCCTTCACCCACTTTTCCTGCCTCCATAGGATTCCTTCCAACAAACCCCTATTTTCGCCCACCCTTCCAAGTACTTCCTCATTTGTTTTCTTCTCGGTTCATTTCACCTTCTCCATTCTTCTCCACATCCACATTTCAAAAGCCTCCAATCTACGTCTATCCTCCTGCTTCATCGACCACGTTTCCGCGCCATACATAGCTACGCTCCATATCAATGTTTTTACGAGTATTTTCTTAACATCCTTACTCAACGTCCCTGTCATCAACTCCCTCCTCCCTGTGAAAGCCACTTTGCCTAGCGCAATTCTTCTCCTTACGTCCCTACTACTTTTACTTTGACCGTTTTAATTTGAAACACTTCCAAGGTACGTACACTGTTCTACCTGCTCTAATTGTTGCCATTCTATTTTAATGTTTAGCTTAGTTTTATCTTTCTAGAAAATCACGTAACCTTTGTTTTATTAATATTGATTATCATCCCACATCTGTCGCACTGAATTTCCAATTTACTCATCAATGCTGGGAACCCCTTCGCTGATTGACAAACTAAAACTTGGTCATCAGCAAACCTAACTCATTTTACGCATTCCCCGACGACTTTCACTCCTATCTCCAGTTCTTCCAATGCCTCTTTAACCATTTCCTTTACATACGACTTCCCGTTCCCAACTCGCACATGAGCAGTCTGAGACATGTGCAGGTTGCGGATAAGCCTCCTGTCCCTCCAATCTATATATATTTTCTGCAATACCCTCATTAGTATTTCCCAATTCAATCCATCAAACGCTTTTTCGAAATCTGCGAAATAGGCAAATACCTCCTGGTTGTATTCTATATTCTTCATGAATAGTGATCTCATGACAGTAATGGCATCACGCGTACCTCTCCCCTTCCTAAACCCAAACTGATCATCCCCTAAGTAATCATTTTCCCCGCTCTCTATTTTTTGTTGATGATCCTGAGAACAATATTAGCTGCGTGGGATATCAAACTTACTGATATGTAGTCCTCACATGATGTAGCCTTTACCTTTTTCGGAATAAGAAGTAACGCTGATCTCAAAAAGTCTTCCGGCCAGATTCCTTCCTCGTAGATGCTACGAATCAGCCCATATAGCCTCTTCCTCCCACATTTTCTTAAACATTTCAATTGTTCCGCAGGAATATCATCTACCCCATCGGCCTTATTTAGTTTCATCTTCCTTAATGCCCTTTCTATCTCATCTTCGAGTATGCCTGAGCCTAGGCTATCTTCATCCACGTCATCCTCCTTTTCTATGTCTATCCTTGTTAGCCTAAGTTCTTTACTATACAGTTCTTCTATATATTCCTTCCATCTCTCTTGGATCTTTCCTGCGTCAACTATTACCTTACCCGCCTTATCTCTCACTGTTAGCATAGATCTCCCTTTCTTACTTCCCGATAAAGATTTAACTTTGCTGTACAGCGCACCGATTTCTCCCTTCCTCTGCAGACTTTCTATATCCTCGCACTGCGTCTTCCACCATGCTTCTTTTGCTTTAAATGTTGCCCGCCTCAATTTATTGTTTAATTCTTTGTACTTCATTTTTCCTAATTCTGTAATTACATTCTTCCATTTTCGCCGCTCATCCATCGTTGTAATCATCTCATCCGTGATCCATGGTTTCCTAGTCCTTTTAGCGCTAACGGTTCCAATAGTGTCTTTTGCGGCTTTAGACAACCCTTTTTTTGATCATTTCCCATTTTTCTTCGATAGTAATAAGCCCTTTACCATCCTCCATTATTTTCTCTACCGCCTGTTTGTATTCCTTCCTTTTCAAACGATTTAATGCTTCTACATTCCATTTTCTAAGTCGCCGCCCCTGCCTTATCTTTTTGAAACGGACGCTACATTTCATAATAACTAACTTTTGGTCAGAGTCCGCATCCGCACCCGGGAAGCTGTGCAAATTTATCGCACTGTTCTTAAATCTGCGACTAACCAGAATATAATCTATCGATACCTTTCTGAGTCACCTGGCATCAACCATGTATTACTAATCCTTTTGTGGTGCCTAAACCAAGTGTTGGTGATGACTAACCTCTGTCTCTTACAGAACTCAATTGCTTTCTCTCCGCGGTCATTCCTCGTACCTAAACCCTAGTCCCCCACCTCATCATCATCTCGTCCTTTGCATTTCGTTGCATATCAATCCGCCATCACTATCAAATGTTTCCCTGCAGGAACACACGCGATCATGTTCTCTAACTGATCTTATATCCTATCGACCTCTTGTTCCTTATGGTTGCTCGGTGGCATGTATACCTGAATAATAACTAAGTTCGTCGGTTCTGCTTTTATCTCCACTAGTAGTATTCTATCCGTTACCTGCTCTATGTTGACTGCGCTTCTTCCTAGCTCTTTATTTAATACTATGGCAACCACTCTTAGGCTCTCGTCCCCGCCGTTGCATATTATTCCATAAGTATCACTCTAGTGATCCCCGCTATCTTTCCATCTCACCTCGCATAGACCTAAAATCATTATTTTCCCCCTTCCATTTCTCACTTAGTATTCTCCAATGTCCCTGTCCTCATCATTATCCTAACATTCCACGTTCCTATTCTAACTAAATTGGTCTTTTTCCCATGCGTCTTCTGCCCTGCTTCTGTCGGTTTTCCCTTGCAAGGGTTTCGTGGGATGACGACCGCGGAAGCCTTGCGTCCTCCGCTGCCAGGCACGACACACGGGCTATTGGGCCGAATTCCGCAGTTGCCCTGACTGATATAGTATTCTCTATAGTGTACATCATTTTGCTCTTGGGAATGATAATTTAGGTGGTTTTCCGTTGCCTTCCTCAATAGTGTTTTTAGCGTGACACCATCACTCAATGGCCGCCCCACTGGGGTCAGACGCCTTTGCAGCCGGCTCATTGAGGAACATACGCTGCATTGACTACGCATCGTTTGACTCCTAACCCTCGACCTATCTGGCATGGGGGGCCCTAACAGGAGCAATTATTATTACTCCTGGTAGCTCAGCTCTAGGGGCACCGGAACGCACATACCTTTCCACCACGTCAAGAATGTAGTCCATGGGAGGGGACATTTGCAATGATATTAGAACAACACAAAGTTATCTCCCACAAACATCGATCAACATCTATTCTTTAATTTCATTTCATTAGTAGTATAGACATTTGCTTTTATAATAATAAAATGGAATTTCATGATATACGTTGCTCAATGTTTGTGGAAAATAATTTTGTGTTGCTCACTAAATATGAATCTCCTTGTGCATAAATTAACGCCATTGATCATACACGGCCCGAGTAGGCATTATTCCAGCGTTTGAGAGTTAGTAGAACCATTAAATTCTCCACTTTCATTGCAAGTTCACGTTTTTTTTGTGGTCAACAAAGCCTTTCTTGCTTCCCATAGATGTAGACTTCCGCTTTTTTTCCTTATGATCCATTCACGGTGGGCAGCAGCGGCAAAATATTTCTCGCGTAGTTGTTCCAGTCCGTGGAGCGTATTACTAAAACCTCAAAGAGGCAGCGATCCCCATATTGAGCGAGCCGAGTTTCTATTCAGCGGATGAAAGGGTTCCCACTAAAGAAATCAGAAAATGAGTCCAACCGATGAAATAGGTGTTCCTAACGCAAATAAAATGGAGCGATGATGCCTTTCATGACCTATAGGGAAGACTGAAAAACTCTGGCGGGTAAACGAAAAGATAATTTTATCACCTATTTGGGCGATCATGACCGAAGGATGCATCATGAATAGAATTGTTTCTCATTAAAAACGATAATTATCATTACCTCTCTGAATTTTTTAAAAATATTAATACCATTAATAATCTTAGCAGTCTATAAATTAAAATTCCGGGTACAGAGAACAAATATTAAAAAATTTGCCTATCCCAACCTAATTATCATTGACAGAAAATCTTCCTGAAAAAATATTCGTGCTCCTCCCAAACAATACAAATGTAATCTTAAAAGATGTAAAACGTTAATTCGACAATCGCGTAGAACTATATGTATACGTGTGATAACGTGTGAATTATATCTATCCTATGATAGTATAAAGACCAAAAATTGGTAAAGAAGCCATTAAGAGATAACACGACTTTTTTTTACCTTTCACCATATGGTTTATGCATTGCAAATCAAAAGTGAGTTGAAATAAGGAAAAGATTTCGCATTGTAAACTAGGGTGAATGAAGCTGCATTTGCTAGAAACGAGACAAGTGCATTCTTTGCCATTTTATCATGGTTCAATCATCGGTATATCGTTAGAACATATTTAAGTGTGCAGGTGATAATATTTTTTTAAAATTTAAACAATCGAATATAATCATATATATACGAGAATACATATATAATCACGTCCTATTTAAAAATTTCAGGTGAGAAAGGACTTTATATCAAAACTAAAGTGCAAAGAACGTTACATAAAGTAAATAGAGCTCTAAAGTAGAAGATTCTATGAAAATGAGTATGATAATATTAAATATTGTGTTATACCAACCGCATAAATATTTCGAAAAAATATATAAATTTCATTACACAAATTCATCTATACATGCCAGAATAAGGACTTGTAAGACTGGCTAGATGTTTCACCTTAAATGACTGGGGATCGAAATGGCGCGGTGGCTATTGTACTGGCTTCCCTCCCAGAGGGCCCTTGTTCAAATCCCGGCGATGTTGAATATATTTCTAAGAGGTATCTCCATCCCTAATTGAAGTGCTTCATGGAGGGCACTTGGAGTGAGTACGCCGCCCGTCGGATGGGACGTTAAGCTGCGGACCCCTTCGCGCCTTTCGTTCAGAGTAAGCGAATGCCGACGCCGGGTTCCTCTCCACCTTCCATTCTTTCCTGCCAATCCCCTATGGCGCAAATGACCTCAGTTGTCGGTCGCTTCCCCTAAATACTACTACTACTGTGAATTGCCTGCGTGAATAAATAGTATGCAATAATATTTTAGACATACTTTTGGTAATATGCATCTATTGCCTTTTAATTTTACGCATAAAAGAGACAAATATTAGCACGTGACTGTGGTACCCTTCCAAACCCAATTGCAATCCAAACACTGCCATTTCAATCATTCAAAAATGCACTCCCAAGTCTGCAAAATAAAATTATTAAATGACTAATCATTACACGTGTATCGTAACTTCAACACTGGGTTCGTCCGGAAAATAAGTGTACTGACTCCTGGGCTGGGCGCGCCCAGCACCGCTCTGATGGGCTGCAATTGGAGGGGGGTACGTTGGCAAGCGACGCTGAAAAAGGCAGTCGGCTCTGAGCTGTGGTGTAGTGAGGAGCTCTGTTAACGCGAACCTCCACGCTTCGACCCACGTCACGGAACGCGATGCCGAAGTTTTTGGAGCAGCGTTATTCCATAAAATTTGCGGTAAAGCTTGGGAAATCGTCTACCGAAACTGTCGGTATGATTAACCAGGCTTACGGGGAGTCAGCCATGTCCAGAAACATGATCTTTCGGTGGCACAAGATGTTCGTGGAGGGCAGAGAAGAGGTCGACGACGAGTCTTCGAGAGGTTCCCGATGATGCCTTCGCGGGAGCGTTCCAGGAATGGGAACGCCGCTGGAACAAGTGTATCGACTCACAAGGGTCCTATTTTGAGGAATATTAGCTTAAGATATGTAAAAGTGTAATAATTTTTTTTTCCTGAGCTCAGTACACTTATTTTCCGGACGAACCCTGTACTTCTTGCTTTTACGTATTCTGGAAGATGTAGCCAGAACAGAAAGAATTAAAAAGGAAGGCAGTGAGTAACAACCTGATATAAACAAGAAATACAATGGGCAGAACAATTAACTATAGTTTGTTCATAAAAAAGAATTGAATCAGCTTCTAAGTCAGTAACATAAACGAATAAATTAAAGCGCTACAGTACACTACTGAAAGATTATGTAGACAAGAATTAAAGGGGGAGGAAGTTAGGTGTCGTGAAAAGGATTGGAATAAGTACTTTTTGAGTTAAGTAAGAAAATAACATAAGAAATAAAAAGGTTAAGATATTTATATATTTTACAGTGAATAAAATGGGAAGGAAATGGCTTGAAGAAATATCGGGGTAGGGAAAATTGGCCGTAAAAGTATTATGGTATGAATCGTGAGCCCTGATAGAATTATGTAACAAAAAAATGAAAATATTTACTAAATAAAAGATACCGTATTATTATCTAATAATCTAATGTTGTTCTACCGGTTGATGTATGTTTTTGATGGGCATCCTACAAATCCCATTACTTCATTTCTCCTTTCATTCCGTACAACATCCCTATCTTATTCCTCATCTTAACTACACTCTATATCAAAATTGCACACAGTCCCTTCTTAGAGTCCTTACTGAACGTCCCTGTCATCAGTTCTCTCCTCCTCGTTAAAGATCCTTTGCCTAATGTAGCTTTTCTACTTATATCCCACACTATTACTACTTTGACCATAGTGAAATGAAATGAAATTATTGACTATGTCATTCCACACACCTTTACAAAATCAATAATTTCATTTCAATGTGTTATGCAAATTCCATAAAGTTACGCCGGAGACAAGAAATTTCACTTTGACCATTTTGGTCCAAAACATAGTACATTGCTCCACATGCTCTGGTTTATTCCCTCCTATTTTAACGTTTATCTCAGCCTTTCTAGTTCTTGAAAATCGCATAGCCTTTGTTCTGTTCACATCTGTCCTCATCTATCGCACTGGTCTTTCAATGTATTCAGCAGAATTCGAAACCCCTTGGCTGACTGGCAAACTAAGGCTTCATCATCAGCAAGCCTAACAGATTTTATGAATTCCCCGCCAAAATTAAATCCTACCTCCAGTTCTTCCCTTGCCTCTTTACCGTTGCCTCAACGTATATGTTCATAATGGAAACCCCTGCCTTACTCCTTTTCCTAACACTGCTCCTCCAGACTCTTCATCCGTCACTTGTACCTTAGCAGTCTGAGACATACAAGTTATGGATTAGTCTTATATTCATCTAATCTATTCCTATTTTTGAAATACATCCATTAATTCTACCAAATTTACTATATCAAACGCCTTTTCGAAATATAAGAAACAGATAAATGCATCCTTCTTTCATTCTATGTTCCTCTCCTTAAGTGACCCCACTACTACATCATGCGAGCCTCTCTCCTTCCTGAACCTAGACTGATCATCCCCTAAATATTCATTTGCCTTGCTCTCCAACCTCTTATTGATAATGCGTGTGAAATCAAATTAAATGTTCTGCAGTCCTCACATTCGGCTGCCTTTCCCTTTTTTGGAATAGTAAATAACACTTAGTTACCATTTCCGGCCAAATTCCTCTGATATAGCATAAATGCTACAAATTTATCCATAGAAACCCTATCTTATTATTTTCATATATCCTTAAGTTGTCCCGCAGAAATGTTGTCCACTCACAAGGCCTTATTAGATTCCATTTCCTTCAGTGCCATTTCTATCTCACCGGCGAGTAAGCCTGAATCTAAGCTTCTTTTTCGAATTAAATGTTTCTGACTTGCAGGTATGTTCGATTAATTCAATTGATTTTCCCTCCTTAATCCCTGACAGGCTTTTAACCTTCCTGCTTATACGTCCTTCTTCTGCGGAACCTAAGTACGCTTAAAATTTAAATCCTAGGAATGTAGTCCACTAAAATTATACGACTTTATTTTACTCGTATTTATGTTTTAGTCCTATTAAGTCTCCTCAATGAAAGTTCCATAATAATCGCATTGCTGCATTACTGGAGAAGTCACTGTTTTTCACAGCGAGGAAAGAGTATCTGGCCGCCAACAAAGGCAGGAAATCATCAAACAAATACGGAATTGGTTATCCAATAATCAAGGTAAATTAATATGCTTAAAAGGACGACAGCAGAATGCGGGAAATCCCAAGCAATTAGAAGCAGTGGTAACAAGCAGACTACTGATTTATGGAGACGACAATATTGACGGAAAGCGACTCACGGCCTTACGTGGGCTTGAAGAGGTTGGCTGAAAGAAGAATCGAGTCGGCACAGGCGTTAAACTGATTTGAGAATCCACCACTCATAACGACTTAAGTTTCCACGAACTATGGATTTCCCCAGATGGATTTTTCCCCGCCTATAACTTACGGGGAAAATGTACATATTCGTTTGCCATTAATTCAAGTATCGATGGAACGAAAAGTTGTTTTTTGCACTTTCTAATAATATGTAGCAGCTTCATCATTCCGGAGTTAGCACAGTTTATAGAAATCCAAAATGTGTCACAACAACATAAGGTGACATAGCAGCATTTTACCTAAAAATAGGCAAAGTATATGAATTGGAAAAATATTGTTGGAATTAATTAAACGAAAACCTACCACGATAAATTGTTTAAAAGAAATATAAATAAATCCATTGATTAATTTATAGCTCAGCTATCAATAATTGCCAACATCATCGTGTAATATCATTTTCAGAAAAATAACACTTTATCTAACGCATTATTGCGTTGTAACGCTATGCTGTGGCGTCGTAAATGAACAAATATTCCTGGTTGCTTTGAAAGCAATCACAAGGATTATCCGAGATGGTTTCTGGCTGTATTACCCCTTAACTTTCTCAAACAGTTGCAAAGATTCTATACTACTTTTTGTAAAAACTCAAAGTTTTTTTAACCAACTAAAAGTATTGTCTATATATAGTACTTACAGATTGAAATGAGCGTGCTAAAGAAATTGAATTTCCCGCGCCGCTCCTATTAGTTGGAGTGGGATTGAATCACTTGGAGTAGGCGGGGACCGATCAAAGTGCTCTCCAAGCTGTGGAAGCGGCAGGACGTCAGTATTTGTAAACCTCTGCGCGACGACCTTGTAACGAATAAAATGTAATCGACGATCGAGCAACGTTACGCGGTTACTAACTCCTGCGCTTAAGTGAAAAAATCTCTTGAAGAGACTAACAAAATGATTTGTGAGGCTTATGGGGACTCCACTCTGTCCTAAACACGAGTTTAGAGGTGTTTCAAGGCTGCTAATGAGGGCCGGGAAGAGGTTCACGGCGAACAACGCTCTGGGCGACCGTCAACCAGCAAAGCCGACAACAGTGTGGCTTGTGTTCGGCAATTCTTGGGCTCTGACCGTCCATTGAGTATCAAGATGGTTGCTAATTACCTGCACTTATCGTTTACTGCTGTGTTTCGCATTGTTACTGAAGATTTAGCGATGATGAAAGTGTGCGCCAAGCTCGTAGTAGTAGTATTTAGGGGAGGCGACCGACAGCTCAGGTAATTTGCGCCATGGGGTATGGACAGGAAAAGAGGAAGGGTGGAGAGAAACCCGGCGTCGGCATTAGCCTACTCTGAACGAAATGCGCCAAGGAGTCCGCAGCTTAACGTCCCATCCGACGGACAGCGTACTAACTCAAAGTGCCCTCCACAAAGCACCTCAAGTAGGGATCGAGATACCTCTGTAAAATATTCAACACCACCGGCATTATGCCCAAGGTGTTATCAGAGGACCAAAAGACCAACGGAGCGAAAAATTCAAGTGAGATTTTGCAAAGTATTGAAAATGAACCTGATTATTTGGACAACGTCATCACTGGTGATGAAACCTGGGTTATTCAATACGATCCAGAAATAAAACGCCTAAGCTCTGAGTGGCACACCGACCAGTTCTCCAAGCCCAAAAAGGCAAGAATGAGCAAATCAAAAGTGAGAACAATGCTCATTGTCTTTTCCGACAGTAATGGAGTGGTCCATCAAGTTTTTACCTAAAGGACAGACAGTTAACGCTGCCGACCACGTGGATGTGCTGGAAAGACTCCGAAAAAGGGTCATCAGGACGAGAAAGAAATCTCCGCTATCTGGCAACTCCATCACGACAACACGCTACGAGTCCACGAGCTCCTGGACAAATATCAGGTACCAACTCTGCCACACCCCCTATAGTCCTGACGTCACCCCAGCGGACTTCTTTTTGTTCTTTCGGATTAAGGCAACCCTGTAAGGAACCCGCTTTTCGTCCATAGAAGAGATCCAATCAGCCGTAACGAAGACCTTGAGAGAGGTCCTCATAGATGCCTTCCAGGGCACGTACAGATGTTGGTAGAGTCGCCGGGAAAATTGCATAGAGCGCCAAGGAAAGTACTATGAAGAATTTTAATTGTTAGTGCAAATCTGATCAATATACTTCAAAAAATAATTGCATTATTTTCAGAACGCACCCTGTATACTCTGAGCATTTCTCAATTTTTTCGTTGTTTGTTGAAAATGTAAAATTTACAAATTTTGAGATGTAAAACTGGTAATTGTCTAATTATTTTACCGTGAAGGCCATCATTAGACCATATAAGTTATTTCCAGTCATTAGAATGACGGAGAATTTCCTCCGATAGAGTGTTTCCTGTATGTACAAATATTTAAGCATAGAATCATCCAAATGTGGTATTATAACATCATATTCGACATTAATTCCATTGAGCAAATTGTCGACGACTGTTCTTCATGTTTCCTAAGAATCACATTTCGGACTTCATGACCATTCTCTTCTTCCAGGTGTACTGGTATTCAAGCATAATATTATCAGCGTATTTCCAACTGCTGATCAGTGGTTGTTCACTGACGGGACAAAAAAGTGCATAAATCTTTCTAAAACTCTGTGACTTTCACATTAATAACATGTCAATGTACCACAATTAATATACTGATATACATACTCGTAAATACGTAGACAAAAGTCTAAATGGTACAGAGATGAATGCATAGGTGACTTCAATGGTGTATGACCTAAGTTAATGTCATAGTATCAACCAAATGTTAAACCTAAAGATTACAATCACCATCGTCAACATGTTCAAACATTTCAGAAAGATAGCGGTCATTCACCACTTATACATGGACAACATTGCCAACTTAACCATTTCACGCTCGTGACGCCGATCGCTTGGACCTGAAAGGACCTCCCTGCATTTCTGTCGAGTTTAATTGCTCTCTGGTGATCTTCAATCAATAACAACAACAGAGAGTAAATCATTCCGTTCACGGACATTTTAAACTGATTAAAAAGATTTTTATTTACAGGAAATACTCTACGTATATTATAAATATTAATATGGCGCAAGAAAATTATACACAAAATCACCAACAGCCTGTCACAGGTTGAATCATTCAGCAAATTCTTTTTTAATTTTTTTTTACTACTCAACTGACCAACATTAGCACAAGAAATCAATTAAATTGAACGGGTGGGTATATAATAAAGTAATAGTGGAAGGTAAGTCGACGGTATTACCTGCGTGTGTATACAGAACCACCGACCTTTCTGCTGGCGGGGTGATGCCCTGTTCACTAATGCAAAGGTCGAGGGTTCGCTTCCCCCGATGTGGAGCATTCCTTCGCCTAGGGCTGATACATTGAAAATATCCAATTTAAACGTCGAAATTGGCTATTTTTGGTGAATAGTTAAATAAATAAATTGGTAGTACCCGTCCGTTTCATCTTGAGGCAGAGCAGTGCACCAGGGTGCCATTACTGCTCACGCACAAACTGAAATAACAGGTCACTGGGTTACGTTCTGAAATAAACGGAACATTGTGAACACCGGAAAAAGCTTTTTTTTTCTCCAAAGCAAGACAAAAAGAAGACCACCGATGTACACGTTTGCTGAGTTTGACGGGATGCATAGCCGCAGGGATATCACCATCATCTATCGGTGCTTTCTGTCTACTAAAACGCAAATTCGAGATAACCACATCCTTTTACAATTCATCCATGAATGGTTCCAGAAAACCGAGAAATATTTTAGATTGATGTAAATTCGCCGAAACTCCAGAACAGCATTAGCTCGTGAGTGCATTAGATGCAATAGTACGATGTCCCATCACATCCCAGCGATAGCAAACAAGTACCGTGAAAAGCACTTTGAAGAGAGAGTTCAAGAGTACAATGAACCGTTTGGGAGTAAATGGGTGGTACCCGAAATTTCTATCTACCCTTCAACCATCTACCCTCACCCCAAAAAGAGAATTATCACTGGCTACTAAATTACAGTCTCAATATCCAATATCATTAACAAACACATATAAATTGATTGTGAAACTGTTAACCCACTCAAGAAATAATATGTAATGGCTTTATTGTAAGATTGAGATAAGAGAATTATTGAGTTCAAAGAGCATATAATTGAAACGAAGAGTGGAAAACAATGAATTGCCAAAGAAATTTCCATTTGCTATATTTTTCATTTTTTCATCTGAGAATATTGTTTTATTTTCATTTGCCTGACCATGTAAAAGAATCAGGGAATCAGGGAATCATGTTATAATAACCACACAAAGTATACAGAGGCATTTCACTGCTGTCTTAAAACGTATTTAATATTTAATATTAAACGATTTAAAGGTGCTTCTTTGCAGAAAAGATGCACAGTGTTATATAATCATCAACAAAACCTATTTAAAATTCTAAATGATCCATTGAATAATTAATGAACTTGATTCATTGATCATTACAAAACTTTTAACTAAGATAATGTAAACTCAATAAAGTCTGATTTTAAGTAATTTTAGGCATTTGATTTTCATGATTTCTCCTCTATTGTCCAATCTTCCTCTATTGTCCTTCAATACATACATATATATATACATATATACATACATATATACATACATATATATATATACATATATATATACATATATATATATACATATATATATATACATATATATATATATACATATATATATATATAAAAATATATGCGTTCTTATCAGTCAATGCGTGCGCTTTATTTAACATGTTACAGTGTGAAAAAAGAAATTTTTCCTCAGCAGTTTTTAATGTATCAATATTTACCACAATGCGAAACGTTAGGACACTATATTAGTATTCCTCAAGAGTGGATTAATATTGTTTCGTGAGCGTTAATGGTCTTACGCGGGTAACGCAAACGTGGCTACTAATAATATAAATATATATTGAAAGTTCATGCTTAAAGATACAATTATAGTTTAGTTTCGTAATTAAAAAATCTTAGTAACAGCGTTGAAATGGAATCGGAATGCATTTGTCTCCTCACACAATAAGTAAACACAAGAAAAGCTTTTACAATTTTCAATGCATAAATTTCACAGTGTAAAAATCATTCGCCTTGACCGGGATTCGAATCCGGATCCCTAGATGTCTGGCCGAGTGATTTAGCCAATTAATCTATCGAGGTTTGACTGGGGCAGCATCTTCCGCAGTTTCTTGAATTAGTTTTTGTGGGTCGAAGCCCTGTAAAAATTAATTGATTGAGCATAACTTCCACTTCTTTCATTCACATAACGTAAATTACCTCATAAGAATAGCCACGGAAGCTTCTCCACATATTTATTTCAATCATGAAAAATGGGCAAGATGACAAAGCTTAAATTTTGCATTAAGTCCTCAGCTTTTTTATTATACAATGAGAATCTTGCAACTTAAAATCCAAGAACATCATGGTTGAAACAAATTATGTAGAAACCTTTTAGAGCTCTGTGAGAAACGAAAACCGTTAATACAAAACTTTTCCAACGAATATGTTTTTTTATTATTCCAACGGACCTAGCTTACAAAATCACCCCATAATACATCTTTTTCAGATGCATGCACTAAATATGGAAAAATGAGACTGAAATTATGAAATGTCCCGGTAAAAGGAGGCCGTTTACCCTTCAGAGAAAATATTTCTAAAATACTCAAATTATTCACTCCGAAACCGAAAGGCAAATAAACAGCATTTCCTTAGGTACGTTAATACCCCTCACGCCGTTATCTTACGCAGTTGGAAATGAAAAAAAAAGCTTGATTTAAGTTATTTCAGGGGAATTAGTCTCACCATGATTTTTTAAATGCTGTCCTTTTCATGCATATATTTTTCGCCTCTGTTACATTCGTTCATTTATTCGACATTCATCTGTCCCAAATGCCTTGTCTTAAGATTCTCGTCGATGAATATACCCTTTTACTTGCCCAAACCAAATTTTCCTCACAAACCATGTATTCTTCCTTGTAAATATGCTCGGTTATTTTTTTCTCATCCATCTTCTCGACATAATCAACTAATAAATTTAAAATTTTTATACTTATCCCATTGGCGGATTTTTTCACATCCCATCAATACCCATTCTCGACTTTCTCTTCTCTTGTTTATGCCACAAAAACTCGTCAAATACGCCACATCCCCGGCAATCAGCAGGCTATGTTTCTTATCCTACCTCGCCCATTTGCCACTTACAAACAATAATGTGCACATGCCTACACTGCCATCATCTAATCATAGATATTCATTCTTGATATAAACATATTTCCCGTGCTCGCAACAACCTTTCTAAGTCTGTCCGCACATCCACTAATCTATGCAACTAAAATGCCATCGTTACCAAGCGTTCAGCCAAGAAATATATGAAAAACTATGTAATTTGTAATATTTTCACTGTTCATGCTCACTGCACAATATTTCTTCCAGTTCTCCTCACCAAACACTATTAATTTGTTTCTAGACGCATTGCCTGTAATATTTTTCTGTGAGCTTATGAAAGCCATGCAGGGGAGATATTTGGTTCAATGTCAGCGATATATTGGTGGTGGATAAAGGCATTTATATCTCAAAACATTTCTATCAAAGATTAGGTTTTTGGGTCAAACATATTGATCCATTATCTCAGCGTTTAATACGCAGTGTATTCAAAATCTTTCAGGACCGGGCATGCACAGATCAAACAACAAAATGAAATTACTTCTATCTATAACAGACTTTTACATAGTCGACACAGCGCCTAGTATGAATCTTCAGATCCCTTCTGAAACGCTTGTAATGAAATAATGTTTAGTTGCTTCGTCTCCGCCGTTTCAACCACCTCTACTGAAGTGTATCGCTGCCCCTTTAACTTCAATTTGAGCTTCAGGAACAAATAAAACAACACCGTTGCCACCAGGAAATTTGCCTAATTGCAACGTAATTGTGTAAATAAAATAAATAAATAAAATTCTTGGGGGATAGATCAGGCGGTTGCGCAGTTTAATTGATGCTGACAACTTTCCTTTTGTAAAAAAAATCCCTTGCAGTAATAGACTTGGGAGCTGGTGCATTGTCGCGCAACAAACCACCAGCCGTTACTGTCCAACAATTCTAGCCTCACAAACTACATTTGTTTCAAAAGTCGATCCAAAGCGACTCTGTAAAATGTCCACGTAACAGTGGATCCTTGACAAAGAAACTCTATATGAATGATCCCCTGCCTGCCGAAAAAAGGTTAAGTTTTGTTGTCGTCTTTTCTTTGGAAGCACACACTTTCATTGGCCTCGTGAACCGCTCAACGACTCGCAAACAACTCAGTGCGTCATCATCATACACAGTCTTACATAATAATAGGTAAAATCAAAATAATACAGGTTTCCACGAGGAATGTCGAAATAATGCATTAATGAGGAACATTTAAATTTATTATATCGGTAAATTCAATCGCTGAGATAAAATAAGACGGATAGACACCGTCACTGACATATTTATGCATTCGTTCTTTCTTCGCACGACACGGAATCATGAAGAAATGGAGCGTAAGTGCCCCAATATACTGACTTAAAAACAATTATTGGTTGAATTAGTAAATTATTTTATGGCGAGTAAGGGTACATGTGTGTTGGAGTAATTTTGTTAATGAGTTAATATACCTGTATATTCATACGCATGTATGAACTAATAGCTGTGCATTCATGGATGTTACCTACCACCTACACTACACACCCTTTCGGTGACTTGAAGGGCGCTGCGTAGTTGTAGATTATAATATACACCATTTATGTACAGCACATTAGCTTTAATTACAAGTTTAAAAAACAAGTGGTAATGGGAGATTAATGCGGCCATATTAAGGACAAATTATTATTATAAAGAGTCAATACGTACATTTCTAAACAACTAGTTACGCAGCAGGACGATTACGAGTACGACAATGTCAAACTCAAGAAAATCAATTAAGTACAAAAAATGTAATAATAATAATAATATAGAGCAGCGTTCACAGAGACGAAAAGGCATTCCAGAAGGAACTTGATAAAAACCTGGATATGAACAAGGAGATTTTTCAACTTCATTGATTTCGTGGCATTTCACAAAGTGAATTGAGCTTATATTTGTACATATCTTGCACTTTAAATGTACGGATATTGGAAGGAGAGTCATAATAAATAGTGGTATACCTGGAATTCATCAGGACTGCCAATTTATCACCCTTTCAGGATATACCTACTAAGAGGAAATAGCATGAAAGGCACTAGAGCAGGGGTAGGAATGAAAATGGTTGTGGATTTTTTATATCAGCTGAAATTTATGATTATCAAGCTTTGTTCGGTTAGTCAGCCCAGGGATTTCAATCACAGCTGAGCACATTAGAGAATCTGTACTTAAAGAGAAACAATCAATTGAAGGCAATGAGTTTCTCAAGAAAGAAAAAGTTTAAAACAAGCCTTAAAATTGAGAAGTGTAAATTGTAACAGGTTAAACAGTTAAGAAGGAGAATTGCGTTGAAGTAAGACTCTTAGCAAAGATAATTATTGGCAAGATCGTTATGCAAAGCTGCATAAGGAAGACTGGTGAAAACTTTCATATCGTGTGTTGTTTGCAGGATTCGGAAAGTTGGTCTTTGAGATAAGCAGATAACAGCGGACTGTAGGCTATTGAAAGAAAAGTGCGGAGTAAAATGAAAAAGTGGAATGCATAAAAAACTGAACAATTCCGGATATAATAGCTCAGAAGTAAAGTATTTGTGGTAAATCTATAAAAGTCATGAAAAGCTGATGCGGGTGGAATTGAGAGGCAATATATTTTTGAGGACAGCAATCGCGGGGAAATTTGTAGCGTAGACCATGTTCCTTGGAGCGAAAATTGTTCGGAAAAATTGACGGAATGAAGAGAATCAGGAAGTGTGACGCCTTAAATAATGATTTATTATAATATTGGATATTAGAGTATGGTGTGTTAGGCTGGATTTTGATTGCAGCAGTGCTGAATCTCTAGGACCATAAAAAAAACCCTTACCCTACAGACTACTGGTAATAGAAATATATTCGTGCGTGGAAGTCTAACAGTTGAAGCACTTAGCCATAGGGCTAGGAGATCCTGAGTCCAAATCCTTTTGGGAAACCATCTGCTATATTCGTACCCTGTTATTTTCTTGAGGTAATAATTTCGTAGGAAAACGCAGGTGGTGCGAGCAAAGGATCAATTCACTTCCTACCTTCAATGTTCATTCCCTGTGGGTTTTTGTAATATTTGAACTCAACCTTCACTTATCGCATGGAACTTTCTGATGAATAACAAGGGAGAATTTCTTCGAGATAAGTTTGTGAACTGCTGCCTCAATCACTTCTCAATATTGATCTGTACAACCGCTTCACGTGAAAGAGAGGTAGATGAAATGAATTTCTAGTGATTACATAATAACGAAATAACGTTAAAAATACGTAGGACCGGAAAAATTTTATAAGAAATAGGTCCTGACAGATCATCGAGTATCGCGATAAATGATGGCCGCGAGATAAGAAGACATTCAAACACTCTGACATTCAAATCAAAATGTATTCGGCGATATGATAACATCCTTACGCCCTGAAGGCTTTTGGGTGCGCTAACACTGGCATTTGTGGAGGAGCATCTCACCCGCCCTCCTCAGGCCAGACTGAATTGGATTACTCCGCGTGTTCCGCTCATTTTGGCACGGTTGCCAAGATGACCGTTTGGCTGTTGCCCTCTGATTGGCTAATGTGTTGCTACGTTCTTATTGGTCGACGCTAAGAATACACGTTTCCATCCAGCAGAAATAGAATCCTTCCTTCTTGTTTCCGTTTGAGAATTATTTACGCATATCTACGACTTCCACAAATCGCTATAATGTCTGCTACCACAGGAAACTCCTTAGTGCCCTTTTTCTGCCAAACCTCACCGAGTTTTGACCTCTTCCATTCTTGTAAACAAGAAAAGGTTAATTACTCACATGAAAAAGTTTGATTACACGACAATACATTTAAAAACTATTTGGTATCTAATTTTTTGGGTGTACTAAAGAAAAATGTGGAACAGAGAGCAAATTAAATAATCCTGATGGAAATTTCGGAAAAATATATTAATCATTGGGTACGTTTACGTTGATTTTCTATAGTTTCGGGACAAAGGTACTCGCCGTGATTTTAAATTTATCATGCGTCAGAAATCAATAATTATTTATAATGAGGATAATCCGGGGAGAATACGTTTTAATCTATAATACTAGTCTCGTACAAATGACCAAGAACGAATTTCTTCAAACAATTATCATGAAATTGTTTATTAATAACAATAAAATATCTTCGCGTGTATTCGAGTTACAGTAATAAATACTGACTCCACTAGGTAAATAAAGGCGAAAATTCAAGGTATACTTAATTTAACCCTGATTTAATTTTAAGTTATTTCATTATCAATAATCCAAATGTTTTGAGGGCAAAAAATATTTTCTTTGGCGCAGTAATAATTTTGTTTTTTTGTCTAGTCTTTGAGAGATAAGAATGGAAGAAAGAGAGAGTAGCATCAGTGATAAATTAATAATAAAAACTTTTGAGCCATAAGTAAATGAAATCAATGATGGACATATTTCATGCCTGTGACAGTGATGAGACCGATCAATTAAGAATAACTTCTAATATATTAAAATATAGAGACAAATACATGATTTCACCTCCTTCATCGTCTCTATTTGAAAAGTATGTTGATTGCTTATATGTTAAAATTGTGCTCAATAACCTGCTTCAAAATTCAGACTTTTATGTTTTTTTCTGCAAAGGCGTTACCGGTAAGATACGAATCAGATGAAGCGGATCATAAGGTTTAAAATAATACGATATGAAAAGCAAAACACACACATTTTGGCACAATGCGCGCGAAGTTCAAAAACGTTCATGTAAAAGAACCTTATACTTCTCGAGAAAGTAAATTGATATTTCAAATTATGCTAAGTAAATTAAACGGCGGTTAATAGGTCGGTTTACCCCATATCAGCCAGCGAGACACACCACACTACAATATATTTTCAAGGAATGAAACACAAGAGGAAAACAATGCGGATGCATGTTAAAATATAAACATTTGCAAACGCCATTCTCTAAATCTATGTGAATTCTAATTTGGCACATGACGACCAAAAAACTTTCCTTGAACTTTTCATAAGTACGGTCCTTATTAAGAAACCTCATTGCAGACCTGATTAAGAGTTTTGAAACACGCATACCATCTATCATTCAATTAAATAGCAAGTTCCAATTTTTAAAAATACTGTGCTCAAGAATAAATGAGTTCAAAAATGTATTTAATCCCATTTAATGTCAATTCCACAATTATTTCTCAAAATAAGAAAGTAGTACGTTGTTAAAATGCGGTTGTAGAAAAATAACTGAGAGCTATTTCCATTGGGTATCCAATCATTTTCATCACGTAAAATGCCTACGGAAAAATAGGTTGAAATTATGGATGCGCAGTAAACATTCCTCCGAAGGACGTGACTCTTGGAAGCTTCCTTGTTCGCGTGACTTCCTGCCGAGATCCACTTCGCTCCCCCCCACCACACCCCAGCCCAAGCCGCTCCAGAGCGCTCTCCCGAAAACCTCTCCACGCTCTATTCCTCCCACCGCGACGTCGGCCGAGCAAGAGCGGACCGGCATTCTCGAACGCCCCCTGTTAATCGGTTATGGTCCGAAGAGAAGCGTATGTGTGTGTGCGTGGTCAGAAAAATGTAGAACGCCCCCCTAGAGTACCGTTTCAGCCATCGCTCCTCGACCAATGCCTCGAGAATCATTTTAATCTCCACCTCGGATCTCGGAGCCGTAGACGAAAAAGCACCTCCACCGAAAACCTAATGGATCGGAATTCTGAGAGCGGGTTAAAATACAAGCCGATGATATACGGCTAAGACGAGAATAATACTACATTGTGTCTCAATTACTACATGACGAGAGGGAAGCATTTGCAGTCCTTGACTGTCTAAAATATGCGAATTGAATAAATGAAATGAAACACCAATTACTATGAATATATTGTTTTAAAGACAAATGTGAAAGGATCGTTTAATAAATTATATTTAAAAATCATATGCTATAAACAGGTAGCTGTAGTTGTTTTTTCTATCCTGCCCAAGTATTTTGGCAAAAGTTGTTTCATTTTGAAGTAAAAACATCAAATTATTTTTTTATTTGAGAAAAAACATAAGTCCAGGATAAATTTATCACAGAGGAATGTGAAGGAGAAATTTATAAAAAGTTAATGGAAAGTATTAGCCGACAAATAACAGAATAAGAGGAGTGGGGGAGATTATGATATCTCGAAATAGCGCTGCATAAAAACTGATACAAAAAACCTATGTTGATAGGTAATTGAAAATCCCTTGAAATTGTGGAACGGGATATGCATGGTTATATGACTTTTTGCGCAAGAGTGATATTAATTTTTCATGTTCATTATTCTGTGGACGAATTGAAACAAATGTTATGTCAAGACATGTCTAACTAACCGTAATGAAAGGATATGCAGAAAAATACACGATAAATGCATATTGGGAGCGTGGTTTAGAGCAAAATTACAGTTGTAAAAAATGTTATTTGGATTTAAGGTTTAGGTATTATTTTAACTATAAAATTTGTCATTTGTATACGATTTTCAATTATTATCGTTTTTCGAATTCTTAATAGGAAACTCATTCTTTTAGAAATAATATACTTTATTTACTTTACCTAAGACAGTAAAGAGCATGAAAAAATACTTTTTCATGTAAATAATTAACATTTTTCTAAATAAATAGCCATTCACATCACTCCACCGTCAAAACACTAATCCTTTTCGCCTTTTTTTGGCCCCATAATAATCTATTACGTACAAGGTTGAATAAAAAGTGTCGGTAGCAATTTCTCCTGAGGTGTGCGTCAAGTGCTGAATTCAGATCATCCATTAAGTGTGCGCATGATCGCAAATCGTATTGGTATTGACAAGATGACAGTGCACACCATTATCACTGAAAATAAGGCGACGCGAAAGATTTTCCCTACACTCCTACCAAAGGTATTAACATACGACCAAGAGCTGAGTCGAGTGCCTACTTGCGAAGACCTTCTGCAATGGCATCGTTACGATTCCCCAACCCTTTACAGTCCCAACTTGGTACCAGCAGACTATTTCTTATTCCCAAAAGGGAAATCTTCTCTTAAAGGACACCTCCGTGGGTCCCTAAGTGCCGTCAAAGAAGCTTGCGCGCGTAATCTCTAGGAGCTTCCGCAATCCGCCAACCAGGGAGCCTTTGAGTCGTGGAAAAGCCGCTGGCAAAAGTGTGCGGACGCTCAAAGGATGTACTTTAAATAATTTTGAGGCATTGTAGCAATATTTGCAATAAGTCTATTTTTCCGATAAGTTTCCCGATACTTTTTATACAACTTATGTATGCTGAGAATCTTGGAGGACACATTGACTTTGACAAAAAAGATATCAAGTGATAAGATCTCAAAATTCAGGGGGACGGAGAAGAAAGGCCGCATATGGGAAGGAGTCGGGAAGAGTAAGGGGCTTGGCACCTACGATGCTCAATCGGCCGCCATGGGCATGAAACATGGGGTTAGGGAGCATATTCTGGGGAGGGTGGATCCATAGGGGAGAAGAGAAGGAAACGCGAAGCTGTAAAGAGGGGTACATGACGGCCGTGCAACTGCATTACGACAATGTCTTTTTCGGTCGACTCGCCGCCTCTGCATGGGGACAAATACGACAGATTTCCTCCGAGCGCAATTGGAGGATGCAACCATCCTCCAATGCTGTCCTAAGGAAATCACATTGACGTGCAGCTGAACCCTCAGTGTGCCAAGGGACGCACAGCGAGGCATAAGGTTGGACATATGCCTACGTAAGCGCATGCGAATGACCAAACCGAAACGCCCACCTGGATTCCAGGCAAAAAATATTTAGGTGCGGCCAGAGTTCGCGGGTCTGGAACTCCTCATTTGTGAGGAGTCATCACTGAGTGGAGAACGGGAGATTGGAAAGAGAAAGAGTGGGGGAGCACGGTGATAGGCAGTGCGGGGGGGGAGGGGGAGAGGCGAGGTTGGTGTTGTGGAGGGGTGGCCAAGGCCGTGGGGGAGGTCGTCAGGGGCGACCCCTAAAGGGGAAGATTGAACTGCTAGCCCTCCCCTCTCAACTGTCAAGTCGGGACAGATGACCTTAATTCGAGCCCGAGGTCATCTAAGGTTGTTTAGGACTCTTAGGCTACCCACCCACCTACATATGACTGACGAAACAGGAAGGATATTAAAATTATTTCGACCGAGTTGACTTATCAACTAAAAGATAACCGACGACATGGAAGGAAAGGAATACGCCAGTGGTTCCACGAACGGTCCCACGGCAATACTGAGTATCCGGAAATTACTTGTCGAAAACATTGGTTAATATCCAAGTAATGCAAGAAAAGCTTTCCGAAAGAAACGGAAGGGCAGAATATTGATTACCGGCGTTCGACAGCGTTAAGAAATCGGGCATGTACAAAATCTCGTATCTAAGACTTTTAAGCGAAGCGACATTGGTGCGTGCTCAGTTCTGTGACCCGTAGGCCCGAATATTTAAGAGCACCCCACATTTCTAACATCAATTGACAACAGAAGAATGGGTGTACGGTTTCACATCAACTAACTTTTGACGTGCTCTTTCCTCAGCGAGTCTTATTCAGACAAACCATCTAATCAACTAAAAAGGCTTGAAAAGGGAAGCGTCTTAGGGCGAGGCAAGCCACCGAGAGAGGACCTAAGAGTAGAAGTGATGAGTTGCGTCTCTAGGGACTTCACCGTTAGTCGGAAAGCAATGAAATAAAGTGTGAGAATATCTGTAATGGATGGTGAAATGGTATACTGGGTGAACCCGTCTTACTGATCCCGGGTAATCATTTTTTTGTTATTCAGCTTCAGTTGATTAAATCGAGTCCTTATGGTAAACGCATGCACACTGCTCCAATTTCTACCAACTTTGTCATTCGAAAATTTAGAGCTTAATTTGAATTGCAAGCTTTAGTTAAAATTAAATCTTTACAGCTAATTAGTTTAATGCACTGTTATTTTAAAAACAATAATTAAATTAGATGCGATTAATGACCCTTTGATCCGTGGGAAAATCCGAGCATTTTATGAGTTGTTACCATGATTTCCCAAGGCAGCAGTAGATTAAAGTACCGCACAGACACTTCGTTCTGATTAAAAATTAATATTTTAGCCAAATACCCACTAGGGTGGGCACTGTTATTAAGCATTTTTGCTAGGCATCAGAGATAACGATCTAATCAATTTTCAGCTAGTTTTTTTCTTCTAAAATTAAAAAAAATTGCCAGAAATCGGAAAAAATATACCGCTAACTCTTTTTTGAAATGTTAATAACACAAGTTCTTCGATAACACGGAGAAGTGTTAATATTGATTTGGAATTTCATTTGATACTGCGTTAAAAACATTGTTTTTCAAGGAGCCATATGAAGTAGGGAAATGACAGTAAGAAGACGTGTGAGTTATTGACTCTGAATGTGAAGTTAGGTCAATTCCTATAGCCAATAATAAGAAACTTAGAAAGCTTCAATAAGGTAATTTTTGTCAGCCATTGACCATTAAAGGGGACATAAAAGAACTTGACAGCGAGAAGACGTCAGTACTGAAGCACTATTCAAAGCACTTGATATCAAACAGTGCCTCGGGTCTGACGTCTATACGCTATCAAACCCTTTCAAATAAATAAGTCACCGGTTGACCAAAATAAGGTTATTGGAGCCTTCTAAGTTTCTTATTATTGGCTTTGGGAATTAGGAAATTGACGTTTAGGGAAATCCGAAATCTCAGTAAAGAGTTCTAAGAGGTTATTTCATCTTAACAATCGAACGCTTGCACTATTCAAACATTTAACAAATTATAAGTATTCATGTGAGCAATTTTTATTTAAGACGATGGTTTTGCTAATAAAAGCCAGTATTGGAATCAACCAATAGATGAACAGGCTCCCCGCTAAGGGGGTTCGATCACAACAATTAAGAGGCCATCACACCTATTTGCTTGATGTTTTATTATTTCAAAATTTGAAATGAAATTAGTTTCTTCAAATAGATTCAGTAGTCAACTGTTTTTTGCCTAATATTCAATAATTTACGTTCAGTTTCAGGATCGTTTAAAAATTGCTATTTCGTGAAATAACCCTTCATTCAAATTTTATACTATTCTTGTCAATACTCTTGGCTAGAGATTTAAAGATAACTTCAGCCAAATTCATTGTAATGATTTCTTTATGCTAGACTCACATTTTCATTTCGTGCCGATAAGAGCGTCAGGAGAAATGTTCATTCGTCCAGTATTCAAATTTGATATAGAAATTGTTTCATGAACTGAGAAAATTAAGATAGCGTATTTGTTACTTGGTTAGGGCATCGTTTCGCAAAATTTTATAGTTTGAAATGTTTAGTCTGCCAAAGAATAAGAACAAAAGGCTTTTCAAAGTAAGTTAGGTGTTGCTTTATTTCTATTACTTAGAAGTCCCAACAAATGAATTAATATATTTTGAAATGCATAGACAAGAATTACATTAAATTCCTCTAAATGGACTAGCCGCTGATGAAATAGGAGTAATCAGTAAAATTACCATAGACACTTGAAAATGAAAATTATTAGAACTAATACTAACTGAATCGCTAAAATCTTATTCATGTATAAATGGCCACTTAAAGGAAGCGACCCAACGGTTGAAGTCGGTCATGGGTAATTCCCTAAGTCGTTCTATTAAAATACACGTGTTATTTCTCTGTCGTCTAAATTTCTCGCCCTGATTATGCCTTTTGGGTGAAAGCGTCGTTGCCTCCAGTCACGGAACCGCCAGCAATTAAGTGTTTCCAATATTGGATTTCATCTAACTCCAGTGTATGACTAATAGCTCTACGCTGAAATAAATATCTTAGAGTATAATACAGGACTTTACTTGTACTTTAGTCAAAGAGATCACGGGATGTCCTGTTTGAAAAAGTAAAATTAATATTCTCTTTAAGATCGATCTCCGATGAAAATTCATTGAATCAAACCCAATCCCTTGAGTTAAAGAAATAAATCAGATGTATATTTTAAATAAGAAGTTTGACAATGTATGATACTAATAGGATTTTTTTCATCCTTAAATAAAAATGTAATTTATGTCAATGGACAAGTGTTCCGAAAATTGCTTGATTTTTATTATAAAAGCCATTTTGATTGATAAATACATTGCTATATAATCTCGCAATGTTTTACAAATGTTATGAACCAAATGCTATAATACAGGAATTCTATAATACAGAACACAGGTTAACTGCATATGACGGTCAACAATTAATAATATCCGATATGGACCGCCAGTATAAGAATACTAAGATCGAAGAATTAATGACTATAAAGACATCAGTTATATCGAGCAATAATTCCGATATCGTACATCATCTTTATCGGTGCATCAAAAATGTAAGCAAATATAACATATAGTCATAATGAAGATAACAATGTCCATGCTAGAAGCATGGCTTGTATTGAGAATATCGTCCATGGTAATCATGCCGACGATAATCATTGACGCTCGTTATAAAGGTTCCTCCAATTTATTCATATTGACTGTTTGGTATGAAAAAACCGAGTTAGTATTAGCAGTTCACCATATCAAACAGGCCTATTAGCAACAATAATAAATCACGCACAGGAAATATACGTGCATGAGAAATATTTTTCCTCAAACACGTACATTTTTTGTATGAGGGATTTATTCCTTTTATATTGCTGCATATATTGTAATTATCATTTTTGGAGAACTAGTTGACACAAAATACATTTTTTCGCTTATTGAACATATTTCGTTTTGTTCATCTAAAATGTAGGTACCATAGGCATATATTTTTCTACGCATTTAATTGCAGTGGAATGTTCGCTCTGATATCACTATCATTTTCGATTTGATGTACTCCTATCGCGTATTGCGAGTATAATACTTAAGTCACTATTATCATGTGTGAGATTATCACTTTCACCTCTTTATGTACCAAAATGCCTTTATCCTACCCATATCAAATATATTTAACCATATCAAATATATTATAACAAAACCAACTCTGCGCAATGACGATGAAGTGTTTCTTGTGCGTAATGGCCATTTTGTCCTGTACGCTGGACTCGGGTATTTCACCTTTCACTGCCACCACCTCGAGAAGAGCATTTTACAAACGCTTAGGAAAATATTTTTGATTTTAGTTTTAATTAAATTACAAATGAAAACAAAATCAAATTCTGTGACATCAAACCAATTACTGCAAATGGCTAAATACGTTTTTATATATTTTAGTTAAAAATCAAAAGGCAAACACAGATGATACAAATGTCAATAATAACTAAAATATCATTTACAGAATACTGAAATCAATTGGTGGAACACGCATATTTATCTTTAACAAAAGGTAAATGAATGAAAATAATCAGCTGTAATCCCTGTTCCAAAAATTCCTAATCCCAATAGACCCTAAACAAACCAAGATAATTTATTGGCATTGAACAATGAGAGATTTGGATTCATAAACAACTTAATAAGTATTTCTTGTATAATAATACGTTATATGCTAATTACATAGGTTTTAGAAAAGAAATCTATGCAATGAATACGTCTAATCTTTATTAGATGGGAGAAGGGAGATAAATGATAGGGCAAATTGTAATTAAGTGTTTCGTCAGAACCCCATATGAGAATAGAAGAATGCAAATGAAGATATTATGGCAAAACATAAAATTATTTTTAACTACGAGGCAAACTTATGGCAAGGTTCAGATACTGAATAAAGGAATGACTTAAATTAACAAAAATGAAACATAACTAAATTACAAATATAATGAAATAGCATAGCTATCCCGAAATGAAGTATGTTAGTGGCACTTTTATTTGAAAACAATGTGAAAAACTAATGTCCATGAGAAAAATACGCAATTCATCAAAGAATAGTATAAGGATCGCTGATACATTCATGCACGCATGTAAGAATTCGGCATTGAGTTGTGTGTGTACCTTTCCATGGAAAAACTTAAAGGATCATGGCGATTCACAGTTTTCAAGCACCTCCACTTTTTGTCCAATGTCGCGTGGTGTTCCGGCTCGTCATGTTTACCTAATTTCACGCATATTCTTGGCGGATGCCATGCGCCATCTACCTATATTACTGATCTAGGCTGCACATCCTCTTCGTCGAAATTCGCCCCGCCCCCAATTCCACGACACGCCCCCCTCCCCCACTCCCTTGCCTCCGCTCGCAGCCCATCTCCTCCCCAACTAATCACCCTCCCTCCGCGGGCACAAACAAAAGCATTCGAGCCGCGTGGAACACCAAGGCTCCGACACTTTAGAGTTACACGGGGAAATTTAACGGTATTGATACAGAAAATTCGGACCTCAGAACGAAGAAAAAATGTACGGGCATTTGAGGATTACAACATCGTCCCCTCCAAGAAAGAAGATACAAACTGAATTGTACTGAAACACAATACTCAATGAGGCAAACGAGATAGGTGCCTCGAGTTCGACCTTGATGAACGGGGATTCTATACAAAAGCACGCAAAATTTGATTTAACAAAAGTTAAAAGATTTACAAAATTATTTGATTCTGCACTGCCCGGTCTTAGTTCTACGACAGTAAAATTAAGGTAAGAAGCCCCTATTAAAAAAAATATATAGCACCGGCATTCCTTACGCACGTAAACATTCATTTGACAAATTAGTTTAAATATAACGAATTCTGGATTCGATGGTTGCCGACTTAGTTTCTGGACAACTTTTACCGAGGTCCCAAATAAAGACAGCGATGCTACATTAAACTACAAAGGAAAGATTCGGGTTCCTAAGAACACACATTGCCTTAAACTATAGCATGCGAAGTGGATGTGGGATCGTTCGGATATCTTTATATAGTCCCGTACGGAAGGGGGATGAGGGAACATGAAACCGCTTAACCGCATTGGGCCATTACATAAAATATCTAAAAATCTACGAGTAAATTTCACAGAGGAACCCGTTTAATTGGTAATTACTTGGATCAAATTAAAAGTACCGGTATCTCTTTAATTGAGGAATGAACGCGTGCTAACAAGCGCAAACATCCGTACTGTTACGCGTATTTTACGCGTTTAGAAATATGTATGCCTAATCATTCGCCCATATTAGTCCTTAGTTATTCAGGATATAATTTAGATAATTTTATATTCATCTTCAACATGAGTGGTGGAACAGAAATGGTTCTGTCCCTCTATAATGTGTGATACATGAAATGACTATTCAACATGAATATTACGTAAAAAAATATATTTCAACTAATAAAAAATTACAGATTCAAGTGTGGTGTGGTGAAACCGTTCCATAAAAGCGGTGACAAGCGAAACAGTACTAGAATGTTCGTCTCTGCTATTATGATTTAGCTAGTTATAAATTTTAATATTAATGTAAATATTTTGAAAAATACTGGTTTTTTAAATAATATCCATTTTCCATTTGCGTAATTCAGACCTTATCGTTGAGAGAAAACCAACTGCTAATATCTATTTATTATATATTTCATTCAGGCGTGTTATGTTTGAACCGAACGCGAAGACAAATAGTAAATATAACTAACGCTCGATAATGTACCTCAGGTAATACTTAAGATATGAACGCTCAAACGCTTATGAATGCTTAAGGTATGAAGATCGTTGAACAAATTAAAATGAGGAATATGAAAAAAAAATTCAATCCACTGATTATACACACGTATCAATGGGTGCTTATACAATATACAGAGTAGGATGCTGGATTTTGTGTTTTGTTAGGAGTAATAAAATATTTATTTAGTAGTTTTGTCAATCCAAAAACCTACCTTAACCGGTTGATTACCTAATAATAATAAATAAATAAATATATATGTATATATGTGCACATATATATTAAATATAAATATACACATATATAATATATATATATATATATATATATATATATATATATATGTATATAAAAGAATCGAATATTGCTAGTGCTACATAAATCGACTCCATTGATTTGGAATATCTTGGGTTTAAGAAAAAATAATGCCCAGTGGAATTTATTCTAGACTTCAAAATATCTACTCACAAAGCTAAAAGCATACAGTATAGGTAAGAATATCATAGACTGGATTAAAGACTACGTAAATGGTCGCGTACAGGGGATAGTCATATATGGTGTTAGCTGTAATTCGGTAAAAGTTGT
Organism: Hetaerina americana; assembly: GCF_022747635.1. Classification (NCBI taxonomy): domain Eukaryota; kingdom Metazoa; phylum Arthropoda; class Insecta; order Odonata; family Calopterygidae; genus Hetaerina; species Hetaerina americana. The sequence goes on from NW_027286763.1 coordinate 30,521,800, forward strand.
TTCAAGGAAGTGTCATTGGACCTCTTTTATTTCTTATTTACGTTACCGTAAGTAGCTTTAGCAGTTGATTTTAATTCAATATAACGTTGGTGCAACCCTTGCTAATTAGAAATGACCATTCAAAAATAATTCAGTGATTAAGTTTTGCAATAGGAGTGGTTCCCCACCAAAAACTCCATCACTGCATGGAAAGTGCCGAATGAGTAAGAGTAGACCTGATTAAATACTTAGGCGTTACCCTAAGTCACGATTTCTCCTAATTGAAAAACATAAGGGAAATATGAGTCTTAAATAGTAAAACATTAAGATTTAGTTTTGAGGAAATACACGAATGACGATAATTTTAAAGAACAATGCTATACTTAACTCATTAGGCCTCATTTAGAATATGGGGCAAAAATATGGGATCCTCAAGAAGTCAGATTTCTTGCCAAATTAAATCGCGTGCAGCGAGGAGAAGATTAATTTATAAAGGGCTGTTATGATAAACTGATGAGTGTATCAATATTATCAGAAGAAGTAGGATGGTTATCACTCATGGAGCGAAGATTAAATTAAAGATTAAATCTCTTTCATTAATTGAAAGCAGGTTACTTTAGCGATGATGATGAAAAGGTATTATTAGACCCATTGCATTACGGTGGGAGAAATTATGTCGGTAAAATTAGAGAGATTAAGTAGGAACAGATAGATTTAAGTTTAAAATAAGAACATAGATTTAAAGCAAGAATGCTGGGTAAGTGGGGTAGAAGAAAAAAGAGGGCTCATTCCAGGTAGCATGAAGGCAGGCAGAAGTTACGACGAAATGAAGCAAGAAAAAAAATACGACAACAAATCGAAAATTCTCATGATACCTACAAGAAACTAATCGTTAGGGAGCTTCCACAGCCTACCTTTAAACACGTTAATATTATTGAATGAATAAATGCTATACTACGGATAGATTTTCAATTATGATAAAATATCATATCGGTTATAAAGACATGTTTCCTAGATAGTAGTAATTTTCAAGTTTTTTGTCACCAGGAGAAAAAATATTATAATTTATTATAGATAGATTGCATGTTAGTTAGTGAAAATATCCCTCACTCTTTATGAAATCCTCTGTCTTCTGATCACTTTCTTCTTGACATTGGCCTCCTGCTTACATTACCTCCTCTGTTTTCTCTGATACCTATCAATTTTAAACTAACTACACAGAATCCATAGTTTCAAACTTAAATTCGACGAATTTCGGACGAAAGATATTTCTCCAGATATTAATCATAAGTAATGGTGTATCATAATGTGTTGATCCGTGGCGAATAATAAAAAAATGCCATGAATACCAATGCTCAAACCCTCATCGCAAGCAGTTTCGGGTTCGACGCTCGGCACCCGCATGATCCCCAACGAAAGAGACCGATCGGCCAACGGGCCCCACTCGACACCACAGAACACTGCTACCGCTCTTTCCCCGCACACCGTGGGGAGACGAAACCATGGACGCCATAAGGAATGCAGATAAGAGGGAAAGACCACCTCATTGCAACTAACTAGCCTTCGTATTCCTTTGTCTTTCCCCCTTCTTCTACAAAACCTCAATCCCCACCTCCAACCCCAGAGCTTCGATTTTCGGTTTTTCGCACTCGCCTAACCCCTCCCAGCACGTCTAGGCACCCTGTTTTCCCCACCTCCTATATTATATATATATATATATATATATAATGTATAACACTTAGAGACAGAAAGTTCTGTCCCTCTATTCCTTGATAAAGGTGGTCACGACCACCGAAAATTCGAAAAATAGTGAGTCTCTTTTTTGTGTGTTTTTGTCTGTGTCCACTAGTGCTAAGTGTTATACATTATTATTCACGTCCGTGAGACTTTCAAAAAGTGTTTTATATATATATATATATATATATATATATATATATATATATATATATATATATATATATTTATATTTATATTTATATAAAATATTGGACCTATACAGTGAGATCTTCACGTGAAAATTATGTAGTGCATCGAAACTGGTCAATTGAAAAACGTTTTTCTTTCGCGGAAAATTGTAGTAACCTTCATCTCTGTTATCTCTTCACTTTCATTATTCGATAGTACGCTCTACCATAATGCCTCATTCTGGCCATGTTCATTTACCTCTACGTTACTCTCTTCCTCCAAATCATGTATTATGTCAACACTTTTAGTACTTATGAATTTAAAGTCCTATTTAATTTTCCTTTGTAAAATATGCCCCCTTTACAAGGATTCGTTCATGTTTCAGCCACCATAATTCGATAACGCTTTCATCCCATTTCAATTTAAACCCAACATAATAATTAGCTCATTCTTGGTATTACTGACCAAAAATAAATAGAAAACGCATTAAAGCTGTGCTTAAAGAAACCCAAAAAATTCTGCTAGCAAACATTTTAAGGGTTTCCACGAACTTTCTTTAAAGCTCTCGGTCTCTAGAGCGGTTACTCAAATTAGAGAGGTAATCAAATGATCGCGTAACAGTGGGATCAATTACGGGGGCACAGTGGAGTCACGTATCAAATGGCTGAGCAGGGGGAGTGAGCGAATAGGGGGACGCTAAATTGTGGAGACCACAAGGGATGAATCAGAGAGTATTCCGGGAAACATGAGATGAGCTGTAGTCGAGGGGAGAGGATCCAAGGCTGTTCTTCAAGAGAAAGAATATTAAAAACAGATGTTCTGTGGAAGCGTTATTGTTCATCGGAAATGATGGATTGTGAGCGGAGATAATTGTATTTCCCACTAAATGTGGTCCATATATTCACGGAATTATGATTGGCTAATTTGCCTTATTGCTGGAGAGGTATGCAAACAGTTTCAAATAATGCGAATTTTTACGAAAATACCTTTCGACGTATTTAAGTTTCAATTGTATATTTTATGCATTCAAAGAAATACTAATTCAGTCCTTTCTGATAGAGAGAAACTATATACATTATAGCATCATGAAAATGGGAACGTAATTGTATTATTGTTTTATAGCTGTGTAAAGCTACGATACTCTCGTTTTGGGGGGAATGAAAGCATACAGATTCGCGTACTTCGATCTGAATATGAGCCACTTGAATCAAAATTGGTTGTCCTTAATAAATACCATTTAAACTTTCATAACCTTACATTAATTTATTGAATTCCTTAGAATAACACGAAAGGACTAAGTAATTCTGATTCGTGTGGATTCGCAAAAGTCGGGAGAGAAAACAATTTTAAGGTTAACTGCAATATGTACCATGCCTCGAGCGAAGAGGGATATAAATACAAATTAATTGAGCATTGATTACCTATCATTGATTCCTATAACATAGACTAGTGCTGATCTTGATGCGTAGCTTAGTGTGTTTACTCTATGAAGGCGAGTAGACTTGACTTTAAAGCCTTTTTTGCTACTTTGACCGGATGTTCAATTGTGTGAGCCATCTAATTTTATTAAACCAAATTATTTTTTAATGAAGAGAACTTATATGCCTATGAGCATTTGCTCAGGAATATCTAAATGGTAGGAAAACATATAGGGAAGAAGTGGAGAGTGAGAAAAACCTAAACCAGGAACTGAGTTACCGGTTCAAAAACTTTATTTTTTGTCTATTTATGGTAATAAACGTCATATAAGACGAGAAAATAGTACACGATGATACATTTTATCAATGAAAATTCTAACATCTTATAAATATAGAAAAAGATAACAGAAACCTTAGTTCCCGACTTAATTAGCACTTATATTCCCATGGTGCTCAATAAGGGTTCTAATTTTATAACGATTGAAGATGTATATGGAGGGCAATTAATGGAGTAAATAACCCTATTAACCATGAGATAGTTAAATAATGTGGGTTAGCTAAATAATTTTATTCTTCCCCAAAAACGCTGGGTGTCTGTAAGCAAAGGCAAAGTTAACCACTCCGATATTAACATTTAACTATGTTTCCTTCGTATGCTCCTTTGGATACATCGCCGAAACTAGGAATCTGACGTATCCGCTTTAAATTAAATTTTAGTGGTCCATAAGTTGGCATCTAGCCATCGCTGGCACGTCAGCTGTGAATAGGTACTAATTATTTCAAAAATTTATTTAATTTACTTTCAGTTAAGAGTTAAATGGAAGACGGAATGATGATTTAATTGGAACTGCATAATTGTCTATTATTCTTGCGTAATAATGTGAAAGATGTTTTAATATACTTTTTATGACTTTTATATTAATTTCCTGAAATTTAAGTCAACCACATATTTGAAGTGTTGAGTGAAGTCGGAGGCAAAAAAGCAAACCCGCAACCTTCGTAGAAGCACGAATGTATGAACCCGAATCATTTAATCGCCGTAGGATGCCGCAGCGATAAATAAAAGAGCAGATGCGTCCTTTGAAGGTGATGGTAAGGGGGAAGGGATAGGGGAAGGGGCGGAGGCCTTGAAGGCATCCAGTTGGCCAGCAGCGACGAAGGAACAGTTACTCGAAAAGGCTCGGGAAACGAATCTGTGGTCCGGCGACGAAGGGGGAGGAGGAAAGTCATTGGTTGAAGGTTCGGGAGGGATGCCGTGGGCAAGGCTCGGAATGCTGCCGCTCGTGTGGGCCTCCCTTTCCCGGAGTGAATTGCATTAAATGGGTCACACGGGGGCCGACATGTGAGGAGACGAAGGAGGCCGAAGGGGTCTTCCTTCACTCTGTTTCCGTCTGCGCGATTTGCGTCGAGTGGATGGAACCGTGTCAAAATCATTCCCAATCCTCCACACCTCTCTCAAACTAATAATTAACCAAAAAATTACCAAATAAGTTACATTCCCAAGTAAGACTCTTTGCTGATGATTACATTATATACAGACGAGAAGAGCATGTAAATGACCGCGAAATACTTGAAAATGACATCCACTGCCTTGCACATATAAGGTACTGGTTAACCCTATCCTAGAATACTCGTCCATAGCATGGGATCCATATAAGGTGAGACATGTTAAAAAGATAGAAAAAGTTCAAAGAAAGGCAGACTTGACCGTTGCCACCAGGACAATTGCCTAATGGAAACGAAATTTATATGGTTATAAAATAGATCCTGCCCTCCATAGTAATTGTAAAGTGGCGGGTAGAGAACATACACACACATGTGCATGTATATATGTATGTATTTATATGTATATATATATATATATATATATATATATATATATATATATATATATATATATATATATATATATATATATATTCTCAATCGCGAGTGAAGAGACAGCCTCATTATAACATTATTAAAAGCCTGAGTTAATTTTACTCAAGCACTACAAAAGACAAAGAGGTATTATCGTGAAATTTTCCATGATAACGTTGTAAACTATTATAATATCTCCATTATTTCTAATTATTCTATTTTTAGCAATGATCACTCAGCTATTTAATTTTTGGCAAACAAAAAAGGACTAAAATTAACTCAAAAAGCAGATGAGAACCTTCGATATATGATAAAGATAATTTTTTCCTCATGTCCATAAACCTGAGGGCGTATTACATTGAGCAGCACTTTGTAATGGTATTTACGAGGGAATTAAAAGAAAGCTCGAGGGAAAATGGCTTCGTTTTATTGCCTGGCGTTATTTGAGACGGTCATTATTCTTCTTCGTTTTAATGTCTACATTCGAAAGTAAAGTAAAATCACCTTAACAGTAATGGGAGCGAATACTTTCAAATGACGCCATAAGATCATTTAAACAACATCAGGTGTACATGCATTATGTAAAATGTCTAGATATTTCTCATAAGCACCTTTAAATTTAATCCTGCGAGTCGGCAGGGAAGTAGAATTTTCATTGTCAACATTCACTGCTCCATTAGCCGGCGTCGGATATTAATCAAGTTATACTTCGACTGGGGGACCCCTTACGGAGGTCAATTTATTCATTGATTGACCCGGATTTTATGTGGGTCACTCACCCAGCTGAAGAGGAAACATTCCGGAAACAGTAATGGAAGATTTTTTACTCACCTGGAAAAGAATAAAACAGTCACAGTTTTATTAAAAATATACATTTTATCTCTGATCCTCATTCAAGTAATGAATCTTTGATATTTGAAATGATATTAAAGAAGCATTTCAATGATAGCAAAGAAGTTTTCAGAGAAAATATTATATTTAAGGGAAAATATTTCAGCAAAGCTATGAGAGGAATAGTACAGGCCGAATGCGAAATATTTTATTGCCCTAACTAAATTGTAGTTTACGAAGAAACTGCATATAATTCCAAATTTAACCCTTCTAATTGCGTTCCATGAAATAGATTACAATTACTTACGATTTTTGACAATGATTAATAAAAATATTCTTCTAGAATACATTGTGGATTATGAAATATTCTACGGCAGCACACGATAAGATAGCGTCGTAATATTTCAATCATCAGCCCACTTTGCTCTTACATATCACTGTTCTAGGGTGTGTGTGAAAGATACCCGTTCTGCAATGACTTGCTCTTTTCAGTACCAAAAGTGAAAGTCTAAAATAGATTTGACTGACACATTAGTAGGTAGTCATTTCACTCACTTGCGTTGATGTGTTAATCCCAAGGATGAAAACCTTGAATGGCGTTTGCCTGACTATCAGCAAAAAATAAATTGACGGAGACGACCTCTGCGTTATATCTATTTATGCAAGATTGTATTAAACCTTAAATTCTAACAAATAGTGCTCATGAAAAAGTTCCAGAGATTACTTTTTCAATATACTACTTAAAAAGGGAAAATTATTTTTGTATTTATCGGGCATCCCCTTATTCCAAGGCAACAAGCAATAATTTTGATTTCACGATATTTTTTCCAATTAACCGCATGCTTCGCCACAACTGGCCCTGGTTATCTGGGTTTCTCATTTTCCATGCCCTGAAACTCCAATAGAAGTCGATCTGTGATGTGCCTCGATCCTTATTAACTTCATTAGCAAAATCTGCGCATCAACCAAAATGATTAGTATAGTAACCGTGCGCCGGGAAAACACAAAAATATAAATGCCATAACAATTAGTAACTGGGAGAGACTGTGGTCCCCTTAATACAAGTGCATTGCAACCCAATCCAAAAGCTTCGCAAAAATGGCGAAAGGCAGTAATTTCATCAAATCTCATAAATTATATAGTTAAAAATCAATGGGTACCAAAATACAGCATAGGCAAAATTGATCTGCCTTGGTCATGGTACATTGGCACGTAAGTAATCGGAAACTAGCTAATAATTTCTAATGAAAGACTGTGCTGGCAATGAAAAAAATCCTTGGCAAAAACTGAATGGAAAAAAATTAAAGTTTATTGATTCATGACCCTGGAAAAAACTGGCCGGTCCAAAGAACATATTCGGGAGAAATGAAAAATTTAAGTTGGCCTTGACCAACCAATTTTTTGGGTAGGGAAGATTAAATTGGCAAAATGTGTCCCGATCATCACAAACAATAATTACAAGCTAGAAATAAGTGAAAAATATTAGAGGATTTTCCTACTCTGAAGACAAAACGGAAACAGTGAATCTGACCGTAAGGCCATCTTTTAATAAAATAACTACAAGAAATCGTCGCAATATGAATGCACATCTTGACGGAAAAATATGCATATATCCTGAGGAAAATAAAAAATAATGGGAGCAAGGGAAGGGCTTCACAACGTTAAATTGGGAAAACATTCTTTAATAAGAGAAAATAAAAGTGAGAAAGTATGATAATTGTGGTATTAGGCGTTACTTGATGGAATCGATTAAAAATGGCAATGAAAACGCTTGGTAATTTCAGCAAAATTGTATTAAAATAACCTGGTTTCAACTTCCGCCATAATTAGGTAAACGCAGAATACAGTGTATCTTACTGAAATTCCATTAGTAGGTATTAAAAACTCTCTCTCCATCGAAGAGTTTCTCTTGTGATGGCATAGTGAATTTGTCCGCCAAACCCCGGATTGTTTAAAGAGAAATAACTGTGGAGCGACCAAGTCTCTTAGTCATCATGATAAAGAATGGGCATTATTGATATGCCGTAATACCGAAGAAAATTGGATCATTATATGAGAGATTTGCAAAAGAAGAGTTATAAAATATAATAAAGTATTGATGGATTTGCAAACAACAATCACATAGATATCAAACCATATACTTGAGAGACTAAGAAATCAACAATGCGGCTTACAGACTGTTCGATAATGCAAATAAACCATAACTTGATAGTCGAGTGAAACAGAGGAAGTCATGCGCGTCATATTTTAAGAAAACACATCACTCGAACGGTCATGATAAACGTATTGAAAGTCTATGAATAAAGCAAATAGAGTATAAGAGAGAAAAAATTAAAGTAAGAGATTACAAATTCCTGATGATTAATGGCAAAAATACGGAGGTTTGATGCACAAAGAAGAACAAATATATTCAACATAAGGGAATATTAGGCTCAGGTTAGATATATCGAGAGGTTATATACAAATGGAATAAAGAGATGAAGAAAGGGTTATGCAGGATATGAACCAGCTGATGAAAATAGCCATGAAAAGATTAAATATAATGTAAAATTGAGACGCATACATAAGTCAAGGTAGATACAAAGAAATAAATAAATGCGAAAAAAAGTTAAGCACGACAGTTCGAAATCACACCTATCATAAACGATAACGGGAGAAATGGGCAAAGTTTTACAGTGAAAACGAAAGAATAGGATATATATTTTCAATTTTGATTCTGACTGGTGAGATTCATTTTAGCATATCTATGTTGTCACAGCCTCTGTAAAACGAGGATTGTTATTCTTTTTAATCGCATATCTTGTGTAATAATTTTTAAGAAACATGTTCACTTAACTCATGAAAGGCAGAAAGTGTGACAGTTATTCAGAATAAACTGGTGCCTATCGTAAAAAACACGTTGTATGCTAACGAATAATAATATCTAATGAATACTTTGAAGAAAAATAGGTCATAAACAGCAGCTTAATGAAACTTGAATCGGAAAAGTCTTCAACAAGGGAACTAATACAAATTATGGAGTATGGTGTACAAATAGACATTGATAGGTTGTTAATTTTGGTGGAAATTCATTCAGGCCCATCTGATGGAGCCCTAAGGGCTTATTTGTGCATCATTGAAATCACATCATATGAACATCCGAAAGAATAAAGAGATAATTTCATTATGCAAAAGAGGCTAAATAATACTATGACTCGGATTTAATATATAATTACTGTTCTTTCTCTTAAGTAAGGAAATTACGAACGAAAGAAACAAAAAGACCATTAAATTCAGAATAGCTCTTTAAGAAGAGATTCTCTTGAAAATAACAAAATTAAACAACTCAAGGTCACTCGATTTGAAGCAATTTAAAAATATTTATTTATTTTTAAAATCTCCATGATTGGCTACATGTCAGTCAAATTCATAGAAAACTAAAACGGCATAAAATATAGGGAAGTCACGAAGGGAAAGGTGTCGGAGTTGACGGTTATAAGATGGTCAAACAGAGCGGGAGGTCATATTCTCGAGAGGAAACGGTAGTCCACAATGAAATACCAAATAAAGGAAAATTTTTAATAAATGAAGTTCCTCATGCCATTAGGTTTCGAGTAGGGCATATAACCAGGGAAGCTTGAAGTTCGTGTGAGGGAGCGAACACGGGAAAATGCCAATGGTAAATTAGAAGGGTTAGGAGACATGGAGCAGGGAAGAGATTAATGTGAATTATTGAGCAATAAAAACTACAATCAAAGTCTTTCTACGTATAAAATAAGATCATTAATTTTCAGGGTATGTTTTTTTCTACGAAAAAAGGTGTTAAACTATAAACCAGATGTTATCTTATTCATTTGAGCTGTATGGTGAAAGGTTTATATTAGTCAGATATTATTACTTGAAGATAATTTTAGTACTAAAATAATGGCATGGATCCAAAAACACCAGCAGTAATTTCACTGATCCAGTGAAAAATACATCTGAGCCTAATCCGTAAAAAAGGGCCCTGATTTATATCCATGCAACATTAGGTATTATTGTATAATAGGGTTAGGTGTAAAGGTAAATTACGTGTTAAAAAAGACTTTTGATTGGAGTACATCTAAATCAGTAACCTCCGAATAGTTACTTCTGGTTTCCTGCTGTAGCTTATGACCTCCAATGTCCGTAATAACGCAAGCTGAATCGTCTACTCCATTCCCATGAATAATGCTCCAGGAAATATAATAAAGGTTCCAATTTTGTTAACATAGTGTGATACAACGACAGTAAAGCCGGATGGTTGGTTTGATATAAGAGGGTATTGATCTGCTGAGGTTTTTCATGATCCCAAAGCATAAAGAATTAAAATATATTGTAAAGGGAACAGTTTTCTACCCTTATCCAGCAAAGGTTATGCTAAAGAATAATTTAACAGTTTGAGTGACCTTGATCCCACCAGAGATATGACTATGGATCTCTAGTCAGAAGTCATAAGATCTCCTCCCGTTTATTTTAAGCCACCAATTCATTTGTAATAATACGGAAAAGCGAGCCCTACTCGCACCGAAATATTTACAAACGGGTATTATATCAAGTGATTTGGCTACACAATTGTGATCACTTTCCACTAAATAAGTGCTCAAACCGAGAAATTTTAAATCAGAACTTTTTGATCAAATGACAGCTAGAAAGAATAATTAGAAGAAGCCCGAACTGTTGCTGGCATTAAATATGGAATTGCGAACAGATCCTTTCTTAACGGTAGGAGGGCTATCCAATAATTAGTAATAATGTTATATTCGCATAATTTCTCATGAAAACATGTAATTAAATTTAATGTTAATAACCATGCATCTAATAATATTTAGAAGAAGCTGTTTCGATTATTCCACTCCAATATTTCGTCGCAACTCGCAACGTTCAGTTCGCCTACAGCAACGAAGGAGGTAACACGCGACGAGCAATACGCTGAACAGAGATTTTGCTTTCGCCTGAATAAATCGTCGGTCGAAGTTTATGAAGATTGTAGAAAAATGTAAAGAGCGCTACTATAAATATTGAAAATTTCGCCATGTGCCGCCATTGGTCATCGAAACATTGCAAACGTTACCTGGGTCATTTTGCTTCAAAAAGCAAACAGAAAAGAGAAAGTATATGAAAAGTTATGGCTTCTGCTAGGAAATAAAGTCAGAATGTATAAATGTGTGGAGATCAAACCAAATAAGAATGCAATATGAGAAAACTCTCAAAGATCAAACCCAAATATGCGCATAAGCTCGGTGGTCCTAGAGTTGTCACGCTGGTGTCACTATCCAATGTTGCCCAATTACTTATCGAAAATTCACGCATTGCACATTAGTATTAACATCTTATTGATTTACTATTGTTTTGAGCAGAATTTTTTGCCAGCCAAGACTAAGATTTCACTTTTACATTATGCAGATCTAGTTACTTACAAATATGCGTATCATTTTTTAAATTATAATTCCCTTCCGCAAAAATTCATCCTTCAATAGAAAATCTACATTAATTTTATGTTCATAAAGCATTTATTTCTTTACATCGAATGCATGTGTTAGATAAAAAATGTGTGATTAATTAATAATTATAGTTTTCTTATTTAAAACAGGTATGATCAATTAATGCTAATTGTTTTCCAGCGGGCACTTTTCTCCTTATATATACGTGTATTGATGCAACCGACATTGTCACTGATGGATTCATCGCAACATGGATAATTCTCTTTCAATAAATGCAATAGTTTTATTAGTAACACTTGCATTAATAGGGTAAGTGAGCGAAAGCTGGATCATTTGCGCATTATGAATGGATGGGTAATTTCGTGGAGGCAGCACTTTCAGGATATGGGGGAAGGGTGGACGTATGTGTGCCTTTATCTTGTCATGATTGTTTATTATCGCCCTTACATTATGCATATAAACAGATATCATAAGCGTCGTTCATTAAATAGTTCAATATTTGTGCATACACTGGAAATTTTGCCTAAATTACTTGACAAAACTGACTCAAATTTGAGCTGCTTCGGGCGATATTAAAATGCTTACCCGCCACTGAGCGTACTGATAAATGTTTGTATTATATGTTTATTCTTGAGGAAACCTGGTAAAAACAATTTAACAGTCCCACCAATGCAAGAAAGAAATCTGACAATGTTAAATGATTCCCCTGCAGATTCTTATGAAACGATCCTTCGCCCTTTTTCAAATCATTAGAAAATCATAATGTTAGATATGGATGAGAACCAATGTAAAAAAATAAAGGTGATGCTGCATTTGAGAAGGAAAAAGGATAAGTTACACGTAAAAAGGAGGTAAATAACTAGAGCAGATAGAAGAGTAGGAGCTGCCTATTGCTACTGTTCCACCTATCTTGGCAGTGTCTTGGACCGAGATTGTCAAAGCAGTGGGATGTGGGTCAGGTAAAGAAGCTTTCACAATGAGAAGGAATCTGATTGCAGGTAAAGAGAGTAAGACTATAAGAAAGGAGGTATTGAAACTTTGACCCGGAGAGTGGGTTTCTACGACCTAGGAACATGGTCGTTGAAGCATGATGATTGGTGTGGACTAGAGACTTTTCATATGCAAGTGTGGGAGAGGATGGAACAAGTAAAATAAATGGACAGGAGAACAAACAAAAAAAATGCTAGGCATGAGACGGGAGGAGGAAGAATTGTTGATAGAAATTCGTAGGTAGTAGGAAAGGTTAATCTAAAGTATTTTAATAGATGAATGAATATTGAGAACCGTGATAGAGGGGAGAAAGTCAAACAGGCGAGGAAGGAGGAGTGGGATAGGTATGTTGGACGGAATGAAGGAAGATAAAAAGTATGCGGAATTGAACAATACTTTAACCAAGTGTTGGGTGAGAGTGCAGACATTTTTAGATGAAGCTAAGAAATTTAGTTATGTCCATCTAATATCCACCTTAAACGGTACGCTACCTATGATAATAATAATCTCCTGATTGCGCCATCCTACTTTCACAAGACTTCTATGGAATTTTAGAATAAATATTACCAACAATTATAGCCTGTGATATCATAGACACACTGCTACTTTTGCCTATGATAAGTTTTTAACTCTCAGAATATAGGATATTAAATCAAAGGAATGAGGTTTTACACTTTGATCATAAATAGAGAGGTGTTACTTTCCCGCACTGCGTCAAGTGATTTGGAAACTTTCAGTTTTTTCATCCGACCTACTGTGGAACCTTTAGCTTCATTAAGACAGCAGGTTAAAGAGGACGCCAGGTTTCTCTCCAAATTCTCCACTCTCTCTCTCTCTCACATTACATTAACCTTTCCTTTTATTACCTTGCTATTCCTAAATGGCAAAAATAAATTAGACTACTCTGTGAGTCCCACTTTTTACCATATTTTACCCTTTTTACCACCCCTATTTCTAATCCATTTTCTACTCATGATCTGAATATATGAAGTATTTTCCAACACATTTTTATATATCTTCTTTAAGGTAGATTGAATCCATTGCATAATACTTGACTCATTAGTAGTGAAAAACGCACTTCGGTATGTCGGTTGAGGCAAGTTACGAATATTTGAGAAAGCAACAATGTGGGAATTTTCAGCAATTATTTGTCCATTTTACAATTAGATATTGCTAACTCTGCACTCAGCATTTGCACTAGAAGATGTACATTTTCTTTTCATAAAACACGTGACAGCAACGAGTCTAGGCAGCCGGGTAACAGTAAAAAACTAACAGACTAGCAGAAGGTGAATTAGGGCAACAGAAGAATTCCATTTGGAATACAAAATTGGTTCGAAGACTTGGGAGGAATATGTCTCCAAGAAAAATGAGTAAAATTATAACAAGTTTCGGAAAATAAGACCCTCTAACTATGGTTAGATGCTCTCAAATTAAAACCATGAAAGTAGATTTTGTAGTTCCATGCACCCAATAGAAAATCAAAGTAAGCTTGACCGTAATTTTCTTAGCATCACATTTTAGTGTTAGCATACAAGTAACGAAGAAATCATAAGATATCTCATGGCATGAGCGATGTATCAGCAGTATGTTTCCTGTCATGATTCGTTTTGCCTTCGACGAAATTTCTCGCGAGAGTGAAAGGGGGAGTGGGTTGGGGAGGGTGGAAGAGGAAGGCGGCGAAATAATCCACGGCGGCGGTTGGTGTGGGGCGTCGGGGGCGGGGGAGGGTGAGGGGGTGGGACGAGGGTGAACGGGAAGCCTCCACTCCCGCTTTGACACAGTCTCGCCCACCACCCCTTCGACCCGCATTCCTTCCTCTAGTTGGAGCCCACCCCTCCGTGGAATCCCAGCGAGCTCCCCCCCACCACAGACTCGGAAGCGACATGATGATGATCGGTGTATCCGAAGAACTCCCACCGCACCCAGAAATTCTCTCGCGCAGAGGGAAGCTGGAGATGAAAATTCCGAGAGTAAAATATCACGGTGGCACAAAATCAATGCTTCAAATTAAGTTTTCTACCCTAATCTACTGCTTCACTCAAAATACGCTCAAACCGAAACGATAATAAAAATAACAGAGGCTCACCCTATTGTCGTCACGGATTCTGGTTAATCTACTGTATATACGATACCAAAGAATCGAGGTCCTCTAGGCATAAATTAAGTTAAACTAAATAAAATTTCCATCATTATCACTGGCATTAGTTCCAATTTTTACAGCACATGACGGTTGTGAGCCAATTTTGTCACGTTTTTGTACGCGGTGCCACAGATATTGTCCTACAGGGAGACAGATAAGAAACAACATTTTCTTATATTTCCAAGAGGTCAAAACATTGGAGTGTTGCAACATCTATGAACGTAGTCACGTTTGAATCCTTAATAGTCTCCCTGGACACGATATGAATATGCTAAAACACGAAATTAAATCGACCGAATTTTCATTATGAAATGGTGATTTTTTTTAATAAATACCTCGATTCCTAGTGACTAAGCTTAGATGTTATACGTCTAAGAAAAAACCAATTCCTTTATATAAATGTTTGATTGATCGTATATTAAACAAATCAACTTAAACTACTGTATATTCTATTTGAAAACAAATAATAATTTCAAAGTTTAAGTAAGAAATTACAAAGTTCTAAGGAATTAAACCGATTTTGCGTCACAAAATTATTTTTAAGATGGCTTAGGATTACCCCTGCGCGTGAATCATCATGTCTCAGAGTTTTGAAATGCAGTAGTAGTATTTAGGGGAGGCGACCGACAGCTGAGGTTATTTGAGCCATTAGGGAGGGACAGGAAAGGATGAAAGGTGGAGGGAAACCCGTAGCTTAACTTCCCATCCGACGGACGGCGTACTCACTCAAAGTGCCCTCCACAAAGCACCTCAAGCAGGGATCGAGATATGAAATCGAGCAGGGATCGTGAAAAATATTCAACATCGCCAGGATTTGAACCCAGGCTCTCTGGGTGGGAAGCCAGTACGTTAGCAACCTCACCAATCTCGATCCCCGTCATGGAAAGCTCAATGTGCAAAATAACGTGTGCCGTGAATTATTTTGAGGGAATAATTTCAATACATTAAAAATAGATGGCTCAATCGTCATCAAATAACTTCAAACCCCTTCAACCAGGCGCCTTTGGCTTTATGATAGATTCGGAAAACTGAATTCGGTTATTAAAACCTTTTTGGAGTTCCTAAGCACCAAATTTATATCATCCAAATGCTAAACTAAGTTAATTCCTTTCTTCAAATTTTTTCCAATATTTTCCGAAATTTGCAATCGACACTAACCTTTGGCATATAATAATATTAAAATATAACCACAGGTTGACCAGCAATTATATGGTTTCTAATTCCGGGT
>NW_027286763.1:30540094-30650094 GCF_022747635.1 Hetaerina americana
TGCTTATGCCGGTCACCACATACACCACCGGTCATTAAGAGACCGTGCAAATCACAGTGCGCCGACCGGCGGATCATCGTTTACTAAGTGTGTCTGCGCACGCGTTCCCCTCAGACAAGGGCTCGATGTGAAGAACGATGGATAAAGGCCGGTCCAGAATGGCACAATACCACGAATGGTTCGATAGGCCAACTGCGTCTTCTGCCCTTTATTTTTCATATTTCGAATGCAATACAAGAGTCGTCATAAGGCGGTGATATCCTATTCCCCTAGGGAATGGATGGATCACTACTGGTCCATTTGAGTGCTGAATTACACATAAGACATCAATAAAACCCCAACACATCCAGTGCTACTCACAATTACCCATTTTTTAAATTTAGATTCACACACACGAGTGCTCAATCGCTTTTCTATTTACATTCACAACCACGCTTCATCAGTTAAAGGAAGAATGCTTGATTAATCGTCGCTAACTGCTGAAATAAAATTTATGGGTACATTTTAAAACACTTTTTCCATTCCTCGCATGGTAATATTTTTCTTTCATTAAATGAAAGTTTTTTTATTTTGCCCATTTTTTCAATTTTTGCATTAAAGTCAAATAGCTCTTACATTATAGTATGACAAAATTTACCTCGAACGATGACATTTTTTAGGAGATTGATAGAATTGTTTTCATTGTACGCTTCACATGCATATATGTATATATATGAGTTTTATGACGGTGGATGGAGTGTTTGGCTACTGAGCAAAGCTTATCAAATTGAAATCAAAGTGAGTGTTGTCGGACACTCTCATCTAAATTGTAGCTAGGTAATTTTCTGGTAAACAGAGAATTCTGCAAACTTCAAGCCACAAAGTAGAAAGAACTGGCTGAATAAACTCTTAACCTGAATATTTCAATTTCATACACCGTAGGCTTAATGTATTATGAGCTATGGCCTAACCTAGTTTCTTTTGATAACTCTTGTGATTCAGTTTTGATCAAACACTTGTGCGCGAATTGAGTACGGTGTCATAGATGTCGCCTGAAGGTTCCGTGTGAAAAGCGTCCCTTCCTGCGCTCCAATTAAGAATATCTAGATCAAGACAGCTCACACCCTTTTCCGCATTTACTTAGGAAGGGCGAGTTCCTTCTCCCGTTGCAGTTGAGCGCTACCGTTCAGAAGGCATGCGGGAATCCGCGGCCATTCTACCTCTTTCCACGAATTATTGCCCTCGGTTCGAGACCTACATTTGTATTCTCGTAATGGTACATTCTTCCCTGGTAAAAATAAGCCCTGAGGCAGCGGCTACTTGTTTCCATATTGAAATGAAGATTACACACTCCAATTTTTGGAGATTCTATCCACTAAAATAACGCAAAAGGAGAACATTCGGAATCATTCCGAATTTCCCACATGCGCCAGGCTGTCCCTGGCCGAGCCCTCGCGTCGTCGGGCTGGCTGGGAAGGCGTTCCGGGCCGCC
Source organism: Hetaerina americana (assembly GCF_022747635.1). Taxonomy (NCBI): domain Eukaryota; kingdom Metazoa; phylum Arthropoda; class Insecta; order Odonata; family Calopterygidae; genus Hetaerina; species Hetaerina americana. Next base: position 30,541,566 of record NW_027286763.1, read on the forward strand.
AACTAAACGCACTCGGGTGAAATTTCGGGGAGTGACTGCCCTCAAAAAGAGACGGTAGAAGGAGGTCAATAAGTGGCGAAAGACCGTTCAATCCAGGGATAATTGAGCACCTCTAAAATCATCGATCCGACAAAAAAATACTGATGTGCACGAAGCATGACACGAGTTCAAATCTACCACCTATATGACTGACACGGGTTCAAATCTACCACCTATTGCTTTATGAAAGAAATTCTGTAAACAACTAAATAGAAAAGACATAAAGAGAACCTATGCAATGATAATATCAGAGAGTGTAAGTCACAGTGACGTTATACTTCTATTTTAAATATATTTCCCCGAGCATGCCAAGTTTTCACTTCATAGAGTAAGAACCGAAGAATTATTTAATTCAATTATTCCAGCCACTTTTACCCAATTAGTGAATATAAATCGGGTGTTCACTACTGAATTTATTTACTCAAGCTACGGAAGTCCACAGTTTAGGAATAGGTTTTGGTGACTAAAATTTATTCTAGAGAAAAATTACCGCAGAATTTGCGTGTCTACATATCCTTCGTTGTGTGTAGACATCTCGAAGTAAGAAATGTATTCCTAACTAGCAATTGGTCCTCGTATTCTTATTTAATTTTCCAATCGCTGAAAAACTTTTTTTAAACGTTTCGGCACATACTCAAAGCAAGCGAAGAAATATTTTCAATATTCAGCTCACTTGATTTCATCCTATCATTTAACTTGTTAATTCCAAATTAACACCATTTATATAGGGGTGAACACTCTGGATGTATGAGATGCCCCATGTCTTGATGAAATTAGCTCGAACACAGAGGGGCTTCAGCATACATACCTGTATCACCCCATGAGAGCAACGTGATTGGTAAATTATACCTAAGTGCTAGGTGGTGCATGAAAACATTCCGTGCTTCCGGTGAATTTGAACCCGCTAATTTCACGCTAAGGTTGGCAATTTAAAGGCCTATCCAACATCCGAAACTCACGATTTTAGTGCTTCCTCACAACTAAAAGCCGCAAAATGGTGTAAGATATTTTAGAGCGCGAGGTATTTCAGAGAGCAGCAGTTAAAATTAGCCTGGGTCAAATGAACATCCAGGACAAGCACGCATGGAGAGCTCATAACCATTGAATAGCTCTAGAGCATAGTAATCTCAGTTTCGGCGAGAGAGAATGCCTGAACGAGGGCTAACCATTCTCACCATGAAATCCGCCAAACTCATTCCAAAACTCCTTATTACAGCTGGTTTACCGCCGGTATCCATTGGATCATATACCTGGCACCGTTCGGGCATTCACAGCCATTTATTCATAAAATGTTCAAATTAGTATATCATTAACCCTAACAAAATACTTCTTCGTGGAGAATTCGCATAGTGTCCTATGGGAAATACGATGGATATGATTTTATCAGCCTACTTGTAAGGACATATTGAAAACGAAATGCCATGTTGTATTCATGATCTGATATCAGCAAACTTAGTTATATGCATTAAAAGATCAAGATTTAAAATCGAACATTTTCTATACCCCATTTTCAACACGAGTGATTAACGGATAAGGATAGGAATAATAACAATTTCGTATCACGTCCAAATATTTTGAATTACTAAAAGCCAAACATGCAAACTTACTGACTTTGTGACATGCAGAAAAGAACGCGTTTAGACTTACGAAAATCGACCCATGGAACTGGTACACATGCCTCCTCTCTCTTGTGCAAGCACAAAAAGACCCGATAGTATTTCATCACAAACGATAGAATTTGTTTAATTGAAAAAGTAATTTCTGTGTCTAGTGTAATAATTGAGAGTAGCTAGGTTTACACAAGACAAATAAAAACAGCATTCCATAATACTATTTCAAACAGAATGTACTGAACTTAAAATGAATAACTATTTTCACAGGGTGAATAAATTTACATTTAGAAATATAAATTAAATACTATAAATTGGAGCACTCTTTATACCATAAATTAACCACAACTTTTCAAAAAATGAATTCTTCCCAGTTATGCCCGAATATCCATACACAAAATCAACGTCTGAGGACAATATTTTTTACGTGTCCTTAAGTGAAAGCATCCGATTTAAAGACAACTAACAGAGACTTTCAAATAACAACAGTCGTAAGAAGTTAATGTTAACAAGTGTCATTCGAGAAATATGATTAGAATTACGATTATGTATCACGCTGTCATTTTTAAAATATGAATCAACAATGGAGAATGAAAAATCTTTTACGTGTATGATGCGCTTTACAACATTTACAATTTGCCCATTGCACATTCTTACGCAAATTTTACTACAAATTCGGCATTGAAACTTCTAAATCAGCTCACGGCAGCTTTGCACCTGAAAAGCAACTTCCGCAGGTTCTAATCAATAACCAAAAGGACACTGAAAAATCACACTCGTAAATATAAACTGAGTTTCTAAATAATTTTCTGCCAAAGGACAGAGCCACATCATTCTAAAACCCAAATTGAATGCTTAGTATAAATTATATTATATAAATCTAAGAGAAGGGTGCGTGTTTGTAATTCGAGGCGAAACACGTAGTTAGCTCCCATGTGAGTGCCAATGTCTGACTTTTATTCCCAATTTATTGGTAATTTTTTATTTAACTACGCAAATAAATCCATCATTAAAGTTGTAAAATACCGACAATATTTTCAGAATATAAATCTTAAATTTTATTTCAAAAGTAAATGCTCAAAAAAAACTTCTCCATAGGAACGACTTACGTCAGGATCCAAGTGCATGGTACATGGCCAATTTCGTAATGAATTGAAACGAAACGAGAAGAGTTCAAGGGTTTTAACGAGATGGGTTTAACAATGCTAATTGGAAAAGTCACATTACGCTAAATAATCCAGGCAAGAATTCCACCGGATGCTTAAGTTTACGATACCTCGCTTGGAAGGGTTAGGGGATTTATTCAAGTGAAAATCTGATTCTCCAAGAGGAATCAAAAAAAAACTCCTCGGCCTCTCCTGCCATCAATTTCTCTTAAGGACTGAGAAGAAAGGTGAAGGCTTGAAGTACGGCAAAAAGTAAATGCCGCATCAAGCTCGTTGAAAAGCGAGAGGCATGATTCCAAGGACGCCCATAAACGCATTGGGCGCCACAAAGCGCCCTCGGGGTAATTACTACTCGCGTTTATGATTGATCGCTTACACAATTTTATTATTCAGTAATAGATCATTAGCGTAATTCAATATTGTAGTCCCGGCACCGCTTACATTCTCCATTCATCTTACCGAAAAAAAATCGTAGCACCCCAAACCTCCGTTTCAATGCCGCTTATTTTATTACTCATCGTATTGCGTGTGATCAATAAAAAACCCTTTTCTCCCCCCCCCCCCAACAGTGAAATTAAGGCCAGGATCTTTGTAAATATCTACTGGAATAAGTTGACATTATAATAAAAAGATGAAATTTTGTGTGAGGTCGGAAAAAAGAAGTCATACTTATATTATAGGACGCGGCAAATGTCTTAATAAATCAAAGGTAATCAGACAGTTGTATACATAAGGTACAGGGACAGGCGTCTTCGGGGACCTATCGCGAGGCCTTCGTCACGGCTGATTGGACCTGTTCTATGGACGAAAAACGGGTTCCTCTATAGTTTCCGCTGTTCTCTCGTTTCGTTTCCTGCCTTCATCCGAGGGAACAAAAATAAGTCTGCTGGGGTGACGTCAGGACTGTAGGGGGGTGGGGCAGCGTTGTCTCGTGGTGTTTGGCCAGGAACTCGCGGACTCGTAGCGTGTTGTCGTGATGGAATTGCCAGGTAGTGGAGATGTCTTTTCTCGTCTTGATGACTCTTTTTCGGAATCTTTCCTGCACATCCACCTAGTAGGCAGCGTTAACTGTCTGTCCTTGAGTAGTAAACTTCTTATAGACCACTCCTTTACTGTCGGAAAAGACAATGAGCACTGTTTTCACTTTTGATTTGCTCATTCTTGCCTTTTTGGTCTTGGGGTGCCTGGTTCGTGTGCCACTCGGAGCTTTGGCGTTTTATTTCTGGGTCGTATTGAACAACCCAGGTTTCATCACCAGTGATGGCGTTGTCCGAATAATCAGGTTCATTTTCAATACGTTGCGAAATTTCACTTGAAATTCCCACTCGGTTGGTATTTCGTGACTCAGTCGGCTCGCAGAGGTTTTCAATAACTGACGTTCTGCCACTTCCACAGCTTTGAGGGCACTAAGACCGGTTTTGTGGCAAAATTTAATCTTCCCCCCACCTACTCTAAGTGTTTTGATCCCACGCAGACCGATAGGAGCGATGCGGGGAATTCAATTGCATTAATTTCGGAACACACCCGGTATTCATCGCAATTTATGGCTAAATCTAAACCACCTATTAACTCTTACACATAAACTTCTGTCTAAACATATTGTTTCACATCATCAAATATAATTTAAAGCGTTCGTGATGAGACTAAGCTTTTTACTAATCGGATAGCACGGAATTAAATCAAAATAGTATGAGCATTGTGTTCACGATTAAGAGTGGGTGGTAAACTTGTACAACATAATAGGTGTGCGTACCATGTCAGATTATATGACCTCCGAAAAAAGATAAGGACACTCAAATTTCTGTTGGATTAACTTTTATTATTACATCGTTTAATGAGACCATGTCGAGCGATTGTAATAGCCACTACGCTATATTGTGTAGGTATTCAACGCCAAGTCTCGCACACAGAGATTTTGGGTGTTTGAGTGTTTATTTGGGTGTGTATATTTATTTATCTCACATATATACATAGATAATTAATAAGGTTCAACATATGCATGACGTGTCTGACAGTACTGCGGCTATTTATTGCTGATTGCTTTTACCCACTCGATAAACTGAAATTAAGAATATCAAGCTTTAAATAATTCCTCCTTGCATTCCAAAAAAATTCACACTGGTTCTTGGACGTTTCAAACCCGAACACATTTACAATGAAACTGAGCCGCGAGAAAAGAAGGCAAAAACTGTTTGTCCACGAAGTCTTAAATTGGTAAGTAGGAAATGCGCATGGTAATGTCAGAAAGACAGACACAACCGATAACATTGGAAAATGATTCGAAGAAATGGAAATGATACAAAAAGATTCCAAAATGTTATCTACCGCCAGCAATATTCCCAATTTTCAACCCCAAGGAGGATTTTTACATTTTTCACACTGTGCCGAGCGAACCGCTGCCACGGCGTTTGACGGAGATTGGTAAGGAACCGTTCATACATGTACATTCACAATTTCTAGATTATACATACATTTGAATACAAATTTCCTCATGCACACATACGCTCTTACTCACACACAGGTTAATGCAGATATACATGATGAAGTAATTGGTGTGCTTGACTACATCGTTACGTGCTGACTTTTAACTAAATATATTCAGGTTCTTGGGTTCGATTGTACTACGACTGCATAAGGCGTGAAGAACGAATATTTGTACCAGTAGAGGGAGATATTTAAATATATCTCGTGTTTTACCCCAGGGGTCGAATCTACCAATAATATTTGGTGCCATAATATTTCCCTCGGTGCCTTAAGTAAACTCGTCTCCTGTACCTTTCTTAATCCAAAACCTCACCTGTTCTTTTCGTGAATCTATTTGTTCCCAACCTAATTCGTCTGACATAGACGTTACTCTTACCCTCTCCTCGTAGCAACTTTTCATAAATCGGGCGGATTTTATCAGAAAATTTTCTGATTCCTGAATCAACAGTTTCTCTCATGAATCCCTTGCATGTTACGAATTCCGCATGCTCAAATATGATCCAAATAAATCGGGGTAACACCTCTCTCTCTTATCTTGTCAATACAATTTCCTATAGCTCGTCAACTGGAACCTAGTCTCTCTAAGGCTGATCCGCATATTCTCCTGATATGTGGTACCATGAAAGATTTTGTGTCAGTGTAATACCCATGTATTTAACCTGCTCTGAAATACTTAAGTCAGTCCTATCTATTTCACAACGCATGCCTTCTTTATTCTTTTCCTTTACACCAAATCTTCTGTGATGAACATTTTCTGATATTTAAGCGTGATTTGAATCCTCATTCCTAATACCATTCCGATTTCTGGTCTATATCGCTGCAGTGGCTCGCAATCTGCGGGAATCTTTTTTTCTATGAATAAATCTGTCATCTGCAAATAATCTAAGGTTGCCTCAATCGTAAGAACCAATGCATATTGAGAAAAGTACGAGCCTAGCAAAACTTCTTTGTAGCACTCCCGAAGCTACGTGTACCTTAAACGAACTCAGTCCATCGGCAACTATATTCGAAAATTATCCTCATAAGATATCCACACAGCTTGGTTTAACCACGGTACATTAGCATTTTCATTCATTTTATTTCATAGCAATTTCAGGGGCAAATCGGTATTGAACAAGACAATCCAAATAACAAAGGACACCATATGCACTATTCTATCGCAAAAAGAACTTCAAAATATAATATAACAAATAAATATCAAAAAATAATAATAAAAAGGGAGAATTATATTTTCCTTGTCATTACGCAAAACCTTTTTTCTACTGAGTTATGATGTGACGCAGGCTGCTAGTTTTTTTGTAAAGCGAATTTAATGCTAATTTTACATGCTGATGACGAAATTTTATAAAGTCGGAATTCAATTCAAGAATTCAATTCATGATCACTTGTTAACATCAACTAATCTTAAATATTCTTCTCTGTTCTACTTTTTTGAAATCTCCGTTTCCTCCAAATCCCTCCCCACATAACACCTATTCAATAATAACCTTGAACAGTTTGTGTGTATTTTACCCCTCCATACTCATGTTTGACGTTCTATCCTTTGTAATCCGCTCCCTATCCATCTTACCGTCAAAATATATTCTCTCGCATATGCCTTACCTTCGCTTCATGGCAAACACTTTCCTTATTCTGATCATCTCACAGTTCCCATGCGGTATTTTAGGGCACTCTCAAATAAATTCCTACCGGATAGATTTCGATGACGATGGTCTTACACACCCTGAAGCAATGCATGCAAATCTCTATGGAAAAGTTCATTGTGTCTCAATGCACTAATTTACTGTACCCGCGGAAAGGTGCATCTGATAATATTATTCTCTTAATGAGTGCCACTTTATCTTCTGCCGCTTTGCAACAGTGGATAGATCAAAACTATTTTACAATTTTGGTTTGTTTTATGCTCCGCATTAAATAAGAAATTAATAATAACCACCAAATCAACGTTGCGTTTTTTTAAACAAGAGATAATGTTTAAAAATGGATTAACGGAATTCTGATTTCAAAAATACGCGAAGAATTTATGTAAATTGTTAGAAGTAAATGAACCAAGATAAACCATCCCATGCTAACGGCAATATTTTAGAATGCCAAAGAGAGCGAAATACGTAAACCATGACCATTCGCTAGTATGTTAAATATCTGCGTGGTCATATGCAGCAGAATCGGAACAATTCGAGAAGAGAAGAACGTTCAGTCCTCTACGGACACCATCACAGCCAGCATCGTCACGTGTGATTCGCTCCGCAGTGAAGGACCGTCCCGCTGAAAGGGCGGGCTCCGCTATCAGTCGATGCGGGACAGAGCGAAAGGGGTTACACTTCGGAAATAAAGAAAGGAAGAGACGTTCTTCGTGAAGGGGGCATTCCGAACGCAAGGACACGACGGGGGCGGAGTCGTGTAATGGAGAGAAGGCACGCTTTCCTGAAGAGCTCGCGAGGAGGGGAGAGAGGGACGTTAAGCGCGCGGGGTGCTCGTGACTCGAGGGAATCGGGTCAGCAGGGGATCGAAAGGGAATGGGAGGGGATTCACCACAACAGCCATTCCGGCAGGCGAACACGTTTACTGATCGACGCACGGGTCACGAGGGCCACCTCGAAGGCAACCTTACGAGTGCCCTTCCATCAGCGGATGCAGGTGGATGGATTCTCATGAAGACGAGGCTTAGCGAGAGGGATTCACGGGGAACACGTGGAAACTTTAAAGTGTCTAAGGATGTTGCTATTCTTCCGTAATCCTCGCACTCATACTTACGATTTGGTGTGGGTATGGAAGATTAGTTGAGGTATTTTTGTCATCCGATAACCATCCAACACTCACCCGCAATCCAAAAGTTTGACTCATCCACCCAAGTGAAATGAATTACAACGATAACGCCGGCCTCTCTACTGGCCTCATGTCTCAAAGATAGGATCCATCATTTGTGTTTTTAAAGAGTTTATGTGAGATATTTTCTCCGCAATCCTTATAGCATCGGGTTATTTCTACTACCTGTTCCATGAATGTTTCAGGCTGTACTTAGTGAAAATTCATAATCACTGTTTACAGCTTTCGACGCATAGGTGATATCATCAGGTATATTCAGATTTGCCTGATAATGTCGCTTATGCCTCGGAAACTTTAGTAGTGTAATAAAGTTTTTGTGAAAAAGTACAAAGTTTACTTTTTCGGTGAAGCTTCATTCAAGTCTTATTTAATGAAGCTTATAAAACATATCTACCTGTGCATAATACCTGCCGCAAGAGTGTGTCGTGTTGGGGGGGGGGGGGGTTGGTCACAAGCCATGCATGCACAATCTCAATCATAACACAGCTAAAAAGGTTGATAACAGCCCTTGTTGTGGATAAGCATATATCGTAGATCATTGTTTCCTCCTTTATTCCATGAAAACAATAAAAATGGTCGGTAGATTAGAAATCTTAATGCATTTGTCGCAAGTTTAATTTTGATCACTATATTTCCTCTTTTATAAACCATTCAGCACCTTTTTGTCAAATAATGTATGCTACAACCATTATTCCTATCATGGAAAATAGCATAATACTGTATGGGATATATTTAAATATTGAAATGAAATGAAATTAATGACTTTAAATCCCACAAACTTTCCACGCAAAAAAATATAAATAGTTCTCACACCAACTAGCATCCTTTGATTTTAAAGCAGTACACGTTTATTTGATTTCAAATGCATCTATATTTCTGGAAACCTTGAATTGATGCAGCAATATCTCTTAGATTCATAGCTGCATTCCCAACAAGTAAAGTTATCGAAAATATGAGACGCGAAAAAATACAGAAAATTAGTATAGATATTTGCATTTGCATGGGCAAATACGTGCCTTATCTTGAACGTCTTTGGTTTGCCTTCTATATCATCCTACTGACTACTAAGATGCTGCTATGTAAACATAAAGGAAGTGTTTCGGATTCCGATCAAAAAAAATTCCGGAAATATTTTCAATAACATTTAGCGTATAAAATTTTGGAAACCAAGCATTTGTCAATGCACAATATTTAAAAATGAATCTACAGTACCCGAAATCCAATTCATGTCAAAAACTATCGACAAAATCAAACAAAAAACACCACTGAAACCGGTTTCCGAATTAAGGCATTTTTTAATATTGAGAATTCGTATTCTAAAAGCTTACATCAACACGTTAGAAAAAAATACATCCGAACCCGGAAGGTTTAGTATGCTAGGCTAAGAGTATATGTGATTCAAGGAGCAGCCATTTTGAGTCTCTTAACGGGCATCGACGGTGGGAGAATCAAAGCTCACAGATACAATTTACTTTGGAGCAATAGAAATATCATGAAGAATCTCAAATATGTAAAAATATCAAACATTTTTTGACCAAAACATTTTGTGCATACATTTTTATAATAGACCATGACTGCGTGCTGGTCTTCGGTCTTTTATATTTTACATCCTTCAACATTATGCCACAGTTATTCCCTTCCTTCCTACGGGTCAATTAAAAAGACATTCACCATAGACGTGGAGCAAGGTTACAGTAATGAGCAGTGAAAATAAGTATCTGGCTAAGAGCAAGCAATGGTTAACTACACGAGAATTCAACTACAATGGCGATTTGTACAAGTATAAAATTCCGTTGGCCGAACTAATTTTTCCTAAAGGTTTTCCCTCAGTATTTCAAGAATGAGACAGGTGAATGTCGTTGCCTTCCATCACAAATAATGATCAACTTTAAAGAAACACCACCAATAATTCGAATGAAATAACCGAGTGACGTGACACCTTCAGCCAGTATATAACGGTGGAGAAACTACGAGTTTCTTGAACCACACACGTACCGGAAGCCCATCAAATGGCCGTGGTAATGCGATTATGGTGACACCATTCTTCGTAGTGAGGCCAAGTACGCACTCCAAACAATCTCGTAAAAGGATTTTGCTATTTGCGTTAAAGCTGGCAACGTTGGGCGGTCTTTGCAAACTGGGAAGAGGTTTTGAGGAGCAGCTGATACTCCCGGAAGGCGAGGGGCGACGGGAGCGCGGACGAGTCCATGACATTGACCCCCGCGGCGCCCGCGGTGGAGGAAACGCAGTGGCATAGTGGACTCGTTTCGGATTGTTGAAATGCGGAGTATGGATTCCATTGTTGCCAACATGGCCCACATTTTACGTAGTGAAACTTGTAACATTCATCCAAGGGTACTTCGGAATATTTAATTATTTCATTGGAGCTCCAAATCCTAGTTAAGGTATCTAATTCGAAATTATCATGTTATGAATTAAAAAAAACGCTTTTCTTTATGGGAATATATACATATTTATTTATCAAAAGTTAGAAACTACAAAAGTTCGTGCCACTTTTACTGGTCTCAGTAACGTATGATCGGTTTTCCTCTAACACTATTTTACCAGTAAATATTTTTGGGCAGTAGGTATATTAGTATTTATTAATTACTAATTTTTGTTCAAATACTAGCACAAAAACAGCCTCTTTGGCGATTATATTGGATTTTTAACAAGAAATTAGTTAAAGAACGATTACAAACGCCCTTGTTGTGGGTGGAGGACAATCAACTTAAGTGAAAATCGTAGCCGGATTTAACGCTACCGAGGCCAGCTTAAGAAATAAACTTGCCTACTTAGCTAAATTAAAAAGTAAATTATAAACTGATAATAAAATGACCGAACATTTTGGTTTCAATGACCATGAATTAGCAATGAAATTATTCCAAATTATACCAAATTGTTCCAAATTATACCATTTTTTAATAATCTTATCAATAGGATATGTCATAAAAGTGAACTACGATCCATTTCTAATTGAATTTATCAAAATAAATCACTAAGTTTTGTACTTTTGCACTATCATGTAAACGTGCTGTACGAGTATATTTTAATACAGCATAGAAATGCATGCACCTAAACCATTTATTCCAAATTAATCCCCCACAAATTAGTCTGCCACCGAGGTTACATTGTCCTGGCTTACTTCTAAAAAATAGACCAATAGAAAATAAATTTAGACCTATATTATGCTGGCGTAATATGTGTACCACATCCTTGCATATTTCTGATTACGTCATCAAGACAAGTTTCCGAAATGACCATTCATATTATTGTTAAAAGGTTACTAAGAGTAAGATAAGTCTATTTACGAACTTCTTCAGCCTTTCAGTGTAAAGTCGGTTAACTACCATAATCTTTTTAAAGGGTGAATTCGAATGGTCTTGTGTTGTTACAAACCCATTTTGCAGTAAAAGCCACGTAAAAAATTGGCTGGGGAACAAGCTCTGGGCACTCAGCGTATGGTTTTTGTTTAAAGTTTCCGTGTTTCACAAACAAAATCAAGTAACAAAAATGCCATACAGGTATTTATAAAAAAATAGTCCGCTATTCATGAAATAATTTATTCCATGGAATGTGGAAATTTTTATCAATTTAAAGAGCCAAATTGAACTACACAGCCACGCTCGGAGGAAATAGTAACGATGCAAAACACAATGATACAAAAGCGATACTGTGATCCTGAAGATATAAAAAACAATGCTATTGTTTCTTGCGGATCCAAATTAACGATTTCATTATGCCTCACGTGCAAAGCTGGCAATATATCTTTAAAAAGAGGGGCATTTATTTTATTATAATAATATGAATCATCGATTCATAAATTAAAAAATATATATAATGATCATGCATTACAAATTTTTCACTACTTGATATGTTTTGCAAAAAAATATGCTAATCAACCTGTACCTTATGAATAACCTAATGATATTTTTGGCAAGGAATTAACACAATTGCGATATAGACCTCCCACCGCCTCACAGTTTTCCTCCATTACTTGAAGGAATTCAAAATTTTAACGTGAGCTAATTACAAGATCCAACTGAAAGACCATATTTTGCTAAATTAAAATAATAAATATTTTGGAAAATATTTTATCCTCGGCTGTATTTATTAATATCCTTCGAAAATCCTTACGTCATGTGTCTTGCAAACACCACAATTAGATGCTATAAATATTTTAGAAATTCAACCGGTGTTGCTCTAGCTAAATGCGATTCATGTCAGCCTCGGTCTTCTTCATGCTCACTTGTAAAAAATATTGCGCAAATTGCATTACACAGTTTTTCTCACTTGTTGAATTCTTATGTAATACGACGAACTGCACTGATGCGAGGGCGTGCTCACTTATGAGAGAAGGTGTATTCGGCAGAGTGAATGTATATGAAAGCAAATAAAACAAAATGAAAAAAGTAACGCAAGACAGGTGAACCCTTCTAAGCCTTGGCACATGATCGCGTATCAAACTCCAAGGTTAGCAGTTCTCTGCGGACAGCTGAATTGAGCGACATTGATATCCATTTTAGGGAAATCTTTAGCCTCCTGCGAACAGTCGGAACAAAAAGTCTTTCTGTGAAATTAGGTAATCTCATCCATAAGGTTAATAAATGACGTATCTGTTAATTTGTTTCATAAAAATAAGTCTAACGTAATAGTAGAGAGCATAGCTCAATTTTTTTATAGCTGAAGTTATCTTTCATGCCAAGTGGAATTAGACATTTGAAAGTAAACAATTCACGAGGCATAATTTTGAAAAAGTAAGATTTAATTGGATAGATTTATTAGAGACTTTGAAATCATAAAAACGTTGGCGTAAAATAATAAGCCTAGTATTGTAGTTCACTATGTACTAAAATATCATTGTTCATACGAGTCACCATGCCCGAAATTCCAATTGTACAGTCTGTATTTGCACGATGAAGAGTTACCTGTAATTGTATCACACCATATACCTGCGATGAGGTAACGTGGAGAAGTTTTTTGTATTAAGAAAGCGATGAAAGGAGATAATGAGGTGATTACGTCATCTAGGTGTTGAGAATGATGACCTGCACTTAATGTATCAAACAAAAGACTGCGGCTACTTGATCGAACGGACCATATGAAAAGCAATGCCATTATAATGAAACAGTTTATCGTGGAGTCAAAATTGGAGTAGTAGAAAATACGTAAACTAAAACATGGTTTACAATTCATGCCTTGGGATGATATTGTATATAGGTATGTGATTTCTTCGACTTAATTATTGACATTAACCAATAAAAGAGAGACAATTCCCAACAAAAGAAATTTATGTAGAGTCCAATTTCTCGAGCTCAATGCTTTAAAATTCAAGCGATGATTAAGAAAAGAAATTTACCTCTGACTCATGATAAAATTTTCCTAGATGGTTGGATGTTCTCCACGATCTGAGATAGAGTTTGTTTCGTGACCGTACAGTTTTGAAAGGAATCACCGTTCCGTTCCGTGGAAACACGTCCATCATTCATTAAAGCCAGCCATGCATTCACATGCTCCACTTTGCAACAAATCTTAAAATCTACATCTACATCTACATCTACTCAATACCCCGCAAGCCGCCGCAAGGGCGTGTGGCGGGGGGTGCTAGGACACCACCCATAATTTAGAAAAGAAAAATAAAAAAAAAAAAATCGCATGCAATAACAACAAAATCATATATAAAAAAAAACATGGCATACATTCATGCATGAACACTTACACCCCACACACATGCAAACACTCAAACTACCAACTAACATACACATGCACCTGAAAGTATACCTAACATCTCTATAGTGTTTAATTTTGTTCCGACTTGTAAATTCAAAGTTTTTAATATTTCTAAAGTGACTTCGGTTTCTTGCTATTATGATTACTGATTGTTCTAGAATTAGAGAATAGTGCCTATGAAGATAGTATCTATAGCTCAATCACATGTGTCACGCGTCATCATCAGTAATTATGAATCCGAAGACTAGTTTGTTGTAGCTTTAATTATACCAGATACACGCACAAGGTTCTTTAGCATGCATCTTATTGGCAAACTTTGTCTATTCGAGTTATTAATTTTCTGGTCATGCTCCGATGATTTCCCCGTTCATTTTTTCATCAATAATTTTTTCACAAGGTTACCGTGATTTCAGGTCGTCACTTCTGCTCCGCATCTTGATGAACAACCTACGTACTCGAGATTAAAGTGGCGACTCGTTTCTATCATTAATCTAAATAATTATTTTAACACCATATGGACGCAGTACCGATCCTACTTTAATGGAGATAATATTGCCTATGATACACCGTCACACAATGGCCCATTCATCTTTTTTCCCATGGTGTGTATATGGAATGAAGACGTTTAAGGAAGTGTTGCTCACTTTTAGGTTTCAGTTTCTCTGAAAGACTTCTGTGGATGAAGACTTCTTTTAACTATATTCTTCTTAATCTATCTATTGGCAAAATCCATTTAATAGATAAAAATCTACTAATTATTCCAATTTTAGCTGCCATAATGTCATACTGGCCCAATTCTCTCGTCCAGTTTCATAAAATAAGTATTTTGGTTTCACCGACGATAATATTCAGGTTCAATTTCCACAAATATTCCGTTCCGTTGTTTTATACAACTTTTTGTGATTCTTAATTATAATTCGGTTCTAGATAAAATATACTGGCAGTATAAAGTTGAAAAATTTGACAGAAAAAAACATTACGTGCTGAAACTAGCACTAAGTATTGCTTTAACCAAAATGGCAGCATGAATTTTGCCCTCATTCATTTTTTGACTACTCGTGCTACCGAAAACAGAACCATTTTTCACAAGATGACCATGTGATTAACTTAGAGTACCCACGATATTTCTCTATAAAATAGGTAATTTTTTGACACGATGGAGTCCCAGCGTAAAAGTAAGGCATAGGTCTTACTCAACGTAGGCACCTCAAAATGAAATGGAAATCATGTTCGAAGGTATCCATGGTGTCACGTTTCAAAAATACGATACTACGGCGTCCATTACACGAAGTATTTGTAATACAGAATTCCAAAAACGTAAAAATTAATATATGTAGTTGTGTTTTGACGCATCACAAAAGGCGTGAAGATTTTTTTAACTTAACTTTAAGCTATTTAAAGTTTTAGGGCTCCATATGGTATCAACACGCAAAATAAATGTGAAATTGTCCAATGCGGGATTGAAAAAAAAATGTTCATTAAATCATTACTGAAAGAGTAAACACTCATTTCGCGGTTTATGTAAATTAATGAAATTTTTCAGTTTCCTGCGCGTTACTGACATGAAAAACTAGTCAATTCGGCATTGTCATTTATTTCAATTATGATAAAACTATTTCACATATTCTAGGTACCCCAAGAAATGGTCATTGGGGATGAATTAAAATCGGAATAAAGGTAGAACTTATGGTTACATCGAAAACATGAGGGTATGAAATCAATGTATTTGGTGCCTGTTCCTTCTACTAGTGAACGCTTAAGGAATTCTTCTCAGTACCTCTTTTCAATCAGCTCCACCTTTACCCAGTACTCTCCCACTCTTTCCCTTGTTTTCAATATATAGTCACTTTAGACAAAAATAATTCGATTCGCACAATCAGTATTATTTATTCTGCAGATATTAGGCATCCAGTAGAGGAGATGTCTGAATTCGCGATGATTTGGCCATTGATCAGAACTCACAGCCTTTCCATTATTATTCAGCATTCCCTGGAGGAACTTAAAATTCCCGGAATCCCGATATGAGGCCACTGTGCATAAATTATGAGCTGTCAAGGAACTTCACACGTGCGACTTAAAAATATCTTGGTTCTTGGCTACTTCCGCTTTTTAGGTGTGGCTGCGGCTGAAATATTGCTTATGACCAGTTATGTTGAATTTATAACCTTAAAATGCAAATTACTTTTTCAGCCAAGTAGACCACCGATAAAGAGAAATAAAATAGTTCGACCACTTGATACGAAAAAATCTTTCAATGACCAACATGAAAAAAAATAAGATCGAAATCGGGAAAAAGTCGCATAACAAAGCCTTGTGATTCATTTTTTATTCTACAAAGACAAGGAACTTTTGTGTCTGGAATAATATTAAGAGGCAATAAAAGACAATTTGAAACGTTAACTAAGGGGCATTGCATCAATAGGAATCTTGTCTTTTGTTTTCTAATTGTAGATTGAGGGTTAGTATTTTAGGCAGATTTGGAGAATAAAACGTTAAATGAAGAAACACTGAGATTAAGACAGAAGAAATCATGCTATCTGAGATATTGGAAGAAAATAAGATATAGCAGAGAAAAAAGACTGGGCAGATGTAGTTCACCCCGTGATTAACTCATTCGCTGGCAAAGCTACAGTTACCGAACTCCAAATCTAATTGACACTCCAATATAACAATTTTTGTGAAGTGCGTTTGTGTAATCTGTTGCAGCAACTCAAAAAATTGATGCTTGTAAATCAATGAAGACGAATAATTAGGAATATGGATTCATTGAAAGAAAGCGTGCCATCGAAAAATACATATTTGGTTAAATATACATGGTTTGTATAAAAAGTATCGGTAGAATTTTCGGAAAAATAGGCTTATTACAGATATTGCTACAATGCCTCAAAATTCTTCAAAGTACATCCTTTGAGCGTCGACAAACTTTTACCAGCATTTCTCCTTGGCTCAAAGGTTTCCTGGTAGGTGAACTCCGGAAGATCCTTGAGGGTACGCATGCATGCTTTTTTGACGGCACATAGGGTCCCAAGCTGGTGTCCATTGAGAGAAGATTTTATTTTTGAGAATTAGAAAGAGTCTGCTGTTGCCAAGTCGGGACTCTAAGGGGGTTGGAGAATTAATGCGATGCCGTTTTCAGAGTGCTTCGCAAGCAGACACTCGACTCTCCTCAAGGTCTTCCGACAGTACCATTGGGAAGAGTTTAGGGCAGATCTTTCGCATCGCCAAATTTTCAGTGATAATGGTGCACACTGTTATCTTATCAATGCCAATACGATCTACAATCATGCGCATACTTAACCGACGGTCTGAAAGCAGCACTTCACGCGTACGCCAGGAAAAAATGGTCACCGATAATTTGTATCCAAACCTTGTAGGTGTGTGCGGAAAATTGAAGAGTTTTGTGGGAGACTAGGATAATTCTGTAGAAATTGAATGGAAAGCATAGTTTCGGAAAATGAATAGGAGAGTTGCAAGTAAGGAGAAAAACAAAAAGCATTCTCCCCCGTTTCATCAGTATTCCTATGTAGTCTTCAATAAGGGCGTTATTTTACAAAAATCCAACTAGTCTGATCTCCGAAGGAAAGAAATATAATGATGGGCGAGATGAATAAACTTAGTAATAAATGAGTCAATGAAATATCATTACACGCATAAAAGGAATTTGCCTTATAACTACGGGGAAACCATTGCAGTAGATTTCAATTATGACATGAAACCCCTCTGTTGAATTTGAGGATGACGAAAAGAGAATTAATACCGTAGTTATTCCTTCGAATAGAGTATCCCGATTGAAGCATTCCCACGAGGGGTATCGTGATTTACTGCAGAGAAAAAATTAGGGCAATAAATTGAACTGCTCAGAGATCCACATATATGGTAAACCGGAAACCTAATGCTGTACATGCTGCTAATTGCTGTACACAATGTAATCTTCAAGATTAAATGCATGTAAACGTGCCAAGTGACTATTATATCCCCGACAAAAGCCACTATTCTTACCACATGTTGGGTGAGCTATATTTCATCCCATGCGACACCAACTCGAACGAAATAATTGAAGGTTGAAGCTCCGCATATCAGAGCTTTTACCCTAATTAAGACTTTTGAATCGTTGCGACGTTCGCCGAAACCAATTTTCTGACCAAGCGGTGGCAGGATTAAGCCCGGGGTCGACGAACCTTGTTTGCGATGTGGGCATCAAAAATTAACAGAGTTGTAATTAAGGCATGGATGGTGTGAGGCGGCTTCAGCAACGTAATTATGAATGCGAGAAGGGATTTCAGGGAAATGTCGTTTGGTGTGTAAGTCCTCAAGCGTCTTTACAAATCATTCGCCCTCAGGGCAAAAAAATAAAGGTAATTATATTTTAGTATTGCCATTTACGAAATACACTAGCACAGTTGGTATAGAAAATATGTCATAGATCATCAAAAAGAAATTTTGTTTCTTATTAATATATAATAAAACGTACCACTGCGCTTACTGCGCTGCTTAAAATTTCCCTTAATTGTAAACGGAATCCTAAGGGATGGAGAATGGGGCTCGGCACTTCGTTGTGAACGAATGTAACATCCCGCAGACAAGGCAGTAATAAAGACGTAAGAATATATTTTAAAATGTAATTAACCCTACAATATACAGTTTATATTTAATTGCATAATTTGGTGGATAATTGTTGGAAGGTAATTCGATTGGATGCACATGATACCATAATGTGTGCAATAAACCTTATGGCATATTCTAACTTTAAATCCTTCCTTTAATTCATTCCTAACTACATATTATTCTCCATTTAAAACTGCCACATGCTCCTCTGAAGTAACCATATTTAATTCAACAAGTAGGTTTTCGAATGACAATCGCATAGTAATGAGTTCTTAAAAGAAACCACTTCCCACATTAAAACTAATACCAAGGTAGAAAGTGACAAATCATGCATTATGGTTTCAGATTCAAAAATTAGACCCTGTGCACACACTCGGAATTCTGCAACGAATAGGCAAGTGTCCTATCTCTCCCCACCTGACCTGTTTGTTTATACACCGCTAAGTGGGTCACCAGAAATACGGGGGGAGGATCCGATTGAGCGGTTTGGGATAAGGAATTGAAGGCGCAATTCCGAGGGACGCACTACTCCGATCGGAAATCCGATTTGAGCATAAAGGAAGGAAATGGGTGGCGAGCCGGCGTGAGAGTTGGCTTCAGGCGAGGTGTTCCTCTTCCGCTATCACAAAAAAAGAGGAAACAAGTGATGTACGTTCATATATATATATATATATATGTATGTATATATATATATATATATATATATATATATATATATATATATATATATATAAAGCATAATTGCAACCAATTATACAAAATTGTACAGTAAAATTTGATAATTGCAGCAAAAATACACGAACTACTTTTTATTAAATTACATTAATTAAGTTATATTTATTGCCTGTGAACTTATTGCATTTGTATTCATGAATTGTTAAATGCAACGTAGAGCTTGTCATTGTATAAATAAAATTGTATATAACTATTATTTTAAGTTAACGTGTATTATTGTAAATCTCGAAATTTGGATAATTCAGCCATTAATTGCATTAACTTATTGTATAATTTGTATTAAATTTTAGTGTATTTTATGTAATGCAGGGGAATCAATGATAAATCCCCTTATGACATGTAGTTTGCTTATAACATTTACATGTTTACAAGAAATTAACAAGGAAGGTATCGGAGGAGGAGGCAAAACCTCCTTTCAAGCTCTTACTTTATATATATATATATATATACTCATATATACAGAAACATATATAAGGAAAATGGATAGGAACACGTATAAAGGACGAACACAATAGAGGTGGGGAAGGCGGAATCGAACGGATCACAAGAGTAAAAATATCTCCTCAACCGGGACTCGAACACCGGATCTTTCCACTTGCCGGGCGGATGCTCTTAACCACTTGAGCTATCGAGGATATGTAATTTACCCTGAGATCCGTGGGTGTTATATATCGCCAAGCGCCCCGATTCTTTAGCCAAGAGATGGCGTCAGGGGGCTGTTTCACCCACCAAAGGAGAAATAGACAATACACAAGAGGAAAGGACAGTGGTTAGAATTCATACAACATCATACAGGAAAAGAACAGTGCGTTTCGTGGCACGCATAGCCAGAAGAAAGAGATGAGCCACATTGGCCAAATACACATTCAAACACATGTTGTATGAATTCTAACCACTGTCCTTTCCTCTTGTGTATTGTCTATTTCTCCTTTGGTGGGTGAAACAGCCCCCTGACGCCATCTCTTGGCTAAAGAATCGGGGCGCTTGGCGATATATAACACCCACGGATCTCAGGGTAAATTACATATCCTCGATAGCTCAAGTGGTTAAGAGCATCCGCCCGGCAAGTGGAAAGATCCGGTGTTCGAGTCCCGGTTGAGGAGATATTTTTACTCTTGTGATCCGTTCGATTCCGCCTTCCCCACCTCTATTGTGTTCGTCCTTTATACGTGTTCCTATCCATTTTCCTTATATATGTTTCTGTATATATGAGTATTTATTCGCCGTTTGGCGGGATTTCGTGTTTGAATGTGTATATATATATATATATATATATATATATATATATATATATATATATATGTATATATATGTATGTATATAGCTTTTCATACTTAAACTGAACTATTTCTGCACATATTTTACATGCAGCGTAAAAAGTTTAATGCTCTCACCAAACACATGGCATGCTTTCAGTGAAAACATAAAATTCCAATTAGACATAACTATAAAAAAGTTAAACTCACTTTCAAAGTGAATTCTAAAATATCTCTAGCAGTTTTTTCTTCGATCCTCACTATTGATGCAAAACAAATCCGTCACTTTTACGATTAAGGAGGGTGAATACTCTGTCTATAAAAATTAGTAGTAAAAATAAATTCTTAGGAAACTTTTCGTGCTTCAGGTGATCATTTATTACTCATTTATATGACTAAATTATTTCTGTATTTAAATAAGCCTCAAGAGAGAAAAAAATTTCAAATAATAATAAATTGAAAAATGATATTTCAATACTACCATGAAGAAAACTGGTAACTTCTTGACTGGTAATTTTCTTCCATCAAGCAATATTGCTAGTTTTATTTCCTTAGCTTGACCCTTTACTTAGCGAATGGACTTTTTAATAAAACGTTAGACACAGCTGAAAAGAAAGGGTAACACCTTAGGTCAAAGGTTAAAAAAATGAACGTCCAAAAAATCATGTGTTACACCAAACTGTTGTCTACCCCCTACGCTATCCTATAAGCTGTTGAAAATATGCTTATCCATAAAACTTCATTTATAGAACACACTAAATACTCTGGTATGAATAGGAAAAAAGAGTAAGGATACATCTACAATTTCTGAACTTAATGGGTATGGAAAATGCTCTTTCTCCTATCACTAATAACTTATAAAATATTTCGTCATATTTAACGAACGCACAGATCTACATCCACTAAGTACTCCGCAACCTGCGACAAGGGTGTGTGGCGGGGGGTGTTAGGGCACCACCCGTAATTATGAAAAAACCGCTTGCAAAAACCACAAATGTATACAATCCACAAACTAAACATGATAGACATTCATGCAAAAATCCTTATAAACCACACACATACCACCACTCAAACTATCAACTAATATACACATGTACCTACAAATATGCCTGATGTCTTTGCAAAGTTTAATTCTGTTCCGACTTGTATATTTAATGTTTATGATATTTCTAAGGTGACTTCGGTTTTTTTCTATTATAATTCACATTTGTTCGGGAAAAGAATGAGTCTTAATATCTACCTGTACTGGAATCTAGCCCCCTTATTTTATCTTAGTGGTCTGATCTACCTGAGTAGCGTGGGACCATAATAATTCCTTTGGTTTCATTTTTAAACTCATTTGTTCTGAACCTTGCTTGTTCCCGTCTCGCGTCTCTTAAAGTCTCGCTTGTTCCCGTCATATCTCAAGTGGCTCTCAGCCTAAATCCCTTAACGTACCTGTCACACTTGTGTTCTTATTACAACAATTTGTAATAAATCTGGCGGATTTTCTCTGGACATTATCTAATTCTTTTTGCCAAATTTTCTCCCAAGGATCCCAAATACTTGTGGCATATTCCAAATGAGGTCCAACGAGAGAAAAAAATCACCTCTCTTTAACTTTATCGTTATATTTACCCACCACCCGCTTCATGAGGCCTAATTTCTTCAAAGCGGATCCGCATATAGTCCTGATGTGTGCTCCCTATGAAAAGTATTGCGTTAGAGCTACCCCCAAATATTTGACTTCATTGGCCGTAGTTAACACTGAAAGCTCTATTTCATAGTTTATGCCCTCTTCGCCACTTCCTTTGTTACCAAATTTCAAACCTGAGAATTTGTCTGTATTAAGCATTAATCCCCATTTCTTGCACCAATCCGAGATTGTGTCTAAGACTCTAGGGGTTTAGCTGGCGATCAAGTTGGGTCCTTATTTTCCTGTATACCACCATGTCAACAGCAAAGTTCCTGAGATTGCTACTAACGTATGTGTTAAGTCATTAATGTTTATTAAGAACTGAAGAGGCCCTATTGCACTTCCCTGGGGGACGCCCGAGGTTATATCACTGTCCGTTGAGCACAACCCATCGATGACTACTATTTGTTTGTGATTTGACAAGAACTCTGTTACCTAATTAATAATTTTCTTATTGATTTCATTGTATTTAAGTTTATGCAACAATTTATTTTGTGAGACTTTATCGAAGACTCTTTTGAAATCTAGGAATACGGCATCGACTTGTGTGTTGTTTTCTCCCGATCTTAGTATATCGTGATTGAAAAGACCTAATTGTGTTTCACAAGATCTGCTATTCCAAAGAAACTGCGGGAGATGCCGCAACAGTAACTTTTAACGGAGTCATCCGCTAATGTGCATTTCAATGCAACAATTTCAGAGTGTAAAAATCATTCGCCTTGACTGGGATCCCAGTCAAGGCGAATGATTTTTACACTCTGAAATTGTTGCATTGAAGATCTGCTATTCCAAAATCCGTGCTGGTTGTGGCTTAGTATGTTCCTACTATCAAGAAATCTCATTATGCTACTGACAATAAAGCCTTCTAATATTTTACAAGAGATTGATGTTACAGAAATGGGTCCATAATAGGTTGGTTTTTCCCTATTTCCGCTTTTATAGATGGGAGTTATATGGGCTAGCTTCCAGCCGCGAGGTACTGAGCCGTCTTCTATCGATTTTAGAAAACAAATATTACTAAAAATAGGGCAATGTCTTCAGCTAATTTCTTTAAATTTCTAGCAGGAATTCCTTCCGGACCAGGTGCTTTGTTTGTTTTTAAACTACGAAGCAGATGTTTTATTCCCTTCTTAGTCAATGTTATATCGATCATGTGTTCCCTGGGTGGGTTTGGAAGATCGTCTGATGCGTTTGCGTCTTTATTATTGACGCCCTGGAAAAAATTCCATAAAATATATGCTGTTTGCTTGCTTAAAATCACTTCACTCTCTCACTGTAATAATGTTAACACACTAAAAAAAAGGTTGAATTATCAGCTTCCGGTGTGACCTTGGCACCTTTAAGTCTGCACAGCTATTTAGGCGATAACAGAGTCTTCTTTTCAAAATACATTGTAAACAAACAGATAGTTAGTTTTGATAGCTTAGGGTAGAGCAGAGCTTTAACTGACGATTGTTAGCAGTCCGTATCTCTATTCGGTCTCCCACGCAATTCTAGTTATTAGCGATTATAGTCTAGCAATTCTAGTCTAGCAACTCTAGTCTAGCAATAAAGATGGGCTGTCCATCGGGATCACTCGGAATATGGACTTCCGGTAAGCAGTCCAACGCTCACCTCGCAACAGTAATACACCCCTCTTAATCTATAGTTTCATTGTTTGTTCAAAGCTACGATAATGCGTAGGAATATGGAACTCAGAAGTCACGAGTGGGGAGTGATTAAGTTTTTAATACTAAATTTGGTGAGATGACCAAAGAGTCACTCACGGAATGCAAGGTGTCTTGCTCGATAATCAAGGGGCCATGTGTTTTTCAACGCGTATTTTGACCTTTCCGTCTCCTTGGCCAAGAGCCACCGATCGGTTCAAAAATTCGCAGCATCACTTGGGCCCCATGAGCGCGGGGCCGGAGGGAGAAAGGGGGTCGAGCTTCTACTACGCCTTAAATATAATTAAGAACGAGGCAGGAAATCACCATTGACTCTTGGAAGGGCCATGATACCTAAGGCCATCAAAGGTTTTAGGTCGGAAAACTATTCAGCCTTTTCATTTTGGATTTAGGGATATTGAGTCGGGCGACTAGGTGGATTGGCACGACAAAGGCCCAGGAAAGAATAGAGCATTTCGGGCCTCGATTCAAAATAATGAAGGCATGAGTGAGTCAAGCTTGAACCTTGACACCTGGAGAATCGGACGCGATGCTGTTTCTCACGGGTGATCGCAGAGGAAGCAGTCTTCGAAGCATCGGAAAGCCCTCGAGGTGAAGCAGGAAGGCACTTCGGAGGGAATAAAATTACAAACGGGAATTCATGGCCGATACCTTTGGGGTTCTTTCGTTTTCACTGCCTTTCAGCGATATTAATAGGCAATAAAGTGGCATATTATAAGTACCAGCATCTCTTTCGGTTTTTCAGAAAAACAAACGATTGAGAAACAAACACTGCTCAGGAGTATTAGAGCACAAGGAGGACACACATAGACATGGGAGGATATGCACTTAAGGCATGTCCTCATGGATTAGAAAATGAAATTAACAAAAAGATAGAGCACTACGTGACAGTGAAATAAATCTTCAAATAGCTGAGGAAATGTAAATGTTTAGGTATTAGTTACCCCCAAGTAAGTGTATTCGGATATCGTACATACATAATATCACACGCGACAGAAATCTGTCTTTCAGATTTTCTAACCAATGATATATCAAGCAATCATTCTTGACAGTAAATTTCAGCGTAGTTTTTAACACAAGATAGTCTTGTGGATTAAGAATTGGCCCAAAAGAGTAATCCTTATTTGGGCGTGGAAAACGCAAATTTCGTCGCTTTGTGCAGCTCCTGTTTATACGATTTGAAGTCAACTGTCATGTATCTGACTATATAATATATTTGGTACCTTGTACGCTCTTACGAAGTTTTATATTTGGTATCTATGAATAACGAATATTAGCTATCAAGAAGTGAATTTAATCTTACATATTTATTGCTACAGTATACATGCTATTTCACAACATTAATATTATTGATATATTAAAATATATTTATCCACCCACTGTCCCGTACACATTTTTTATTTGATAAAAAACCAGTGCAGAGAGAAATGGCAAATTTACATTATACTTTAAAGATTAAATTTCATGGTAAGTCATTCAATATAGCCGCTATTTTTTATGATCATGAAATTAATACTCAACGAAATTAAGTGTGAGGCACAGTCCAGCAAGGGCGATCGTTATGTATTATTAACTGATTTATTGAATTAATTTTTAGATGGATATCATCACACAAAAGTTTTAATTATTCATTAAAAAATGGATTTCGTGCACTCTTTACCTAAAAATTATATTTCATACAATAATGTGTAGTGAAATAACACTTATTCTTATTTCATTAATCATGAGCATGCAAACTTGGGAATATTTTAACCGCATAATGTTCATTCCACCACGTTCAACAACACGAATTACATTAACTATCGTAGATGCCTTCTTTCAAACGTCCGCGTATATATTTATGCGCATATGAATATAATCACACTTGCATGCATCAGTTTTCCTACCAAAACTGCACAAATCAATATCTCTCTATTATTTCCATTACTAGCAATATCTCCAAGATGTTCCTAGAAAGTGTAAGAAATGAAAGAAAATGTGCCTTTTAAAATTTAGTTCCAACAATTATAATGAGGTTTTTTTATTTTATCGGTCATCCGTCGGCGAGTTTTATGACACACTCCTGCCGATGAAAGTGTGTCAGTTCTCGAGACCTCAACGAAGACCAGTCGGGAGGGTAACGATATTGCCGATTCGGCAGTAAGCTTCCCAAAATGAAGACGTCTTACATATGATGAAAAGATAGAGGTCAAAGTGTCTGTATCCAATGTCAAGCTTTCCAAAGATACCATGAGGTTACTTCAACTGCACATCTGTAGAAATTACTGCTAGATGAAAAATTCTAGCCTTACCAGTATGCATGCCACAGAACAGGATTCTTGTGATACAAAATTAGAAGCAGTCAAAAACTAAAGATTGCTAAGAATTCCGAAAACAGGCTATCAAAATTCATAATATATTCTCAACATCTGAATAATTTAAGGAAGGAAAGGAGTAAAATGTTTGACAAACTGCATTAGCCACTGAATCTGATTCTATTGTCAAATATGTAACTCTCTATTGAAAGTAATGTTGGCACAATGACGCCACTTCTCTTTCCTCGGAAAAATGGGCTGGGACTGATTCACTGAACACAAGGTTGCCGATCACGGAAAATATGTCATTCAAAGTGTAAAATATCTGATGGCTGTCTAGCATGAATGCATTTAAGGCTGCAGAGTACACTGTCGGATATCTTCACAAGCTACAAAAGATTCAGTAACAGAAGTTGATCAATCGTGTTGTTGAATGCAAAGGGAAAGGAAAAAATCTCAGATAAAAACTGCAATTACTATGGAAGAGTATATGATTTTTCTGAGAAAAACTCCCGAGTAAAAAATTTAGTTTGCACAAGTGTTCGAAATGAAGTCTCAATAAATGAGTTATGCTGGAGGATTTTCTATCAATGAAGTACACAATCAAAGAATTTTTAATCAAGTATTTTGGATAATCGAGTTAAAACAGCTCGTAGAGCCTATTTATATAGGATAGAAGAGCCTGTTACTTCTTTCTAACGTCGAAAATAGTATCATCACAGTTTTAATGATAAATCTAATTATTCAAAATTTGACTTTTTCTTCGCCGTCTATCGCCGATCTATACCCGATCCCAAATTCACTACGATCACGTAGGAACTTTTGCTATTACAAATCAAATTATATTTTTGTTCTTATATCACATTCCAATATTCTGGAGAAAGAAAGCCTGGCACCCGAAAGGAACTGAAATGAGGGCATTCAGAACACTCGTGAAGGCATGTGTATAAAATTGAATGAGAGGACATGGTACTGTAATATTAGTACCATAGCAGGGAAGAGAAGATGTGGCTAACAAGTAGGAGCTTGAATTTCGGTGGGATTAGGGGAAGGGAGGTGGCAGATAGAAGAAGGGATTGGAGGCAGATGATGCGATAGGAGCAAGAGGGATAGAAGGGAAACGGGAATACCACCAGATTACTAGGAACACCTGGGTATCTATCAGCAGCGCCGGGTCACTAAAGCATCATTCCAATGGCGATTTTTGTTCAGCTGATGTCATTCCGGGATTTTCAATCCAATCTTGCATCCGATGTTAAAATCGAACCCTCCAAAAAACCCACAAATTGACCCTTTAAAGACTTCCGCTTTCATTATTAGGGCAGTTGTACCTAGTACCACGTAAGTGGATTAACTGTATTGTGTGATACTCTTGAGAACATTTCCTCGAACGGGTACAATCTTTCCTTGATAAGTTTTCCACCATTAAATCGGAAGTGAGTGAATGGAATGCCGACAAATCCTGCGGTTGTGCGGCCGTCGGGCATCGATTATTTTTAATGCATGATTTCGAATATTAGGGAATAGAAAAGACATTGAGAGTGAGTTACGAGCCAGATCGATGATTGGTCAGAAACAAACGAGCAATGCTGACAAAATGAATTTTATGAGTTTAGGCTTACTGGAAAGCTCGGTTAATGCCGCAATAAAAAACACGAATGTGAAACACTCAAGAAGGTTTAGAAGGATGAGGAGATTATGACCATCACCTACCTTCCAATTGACGGAACAACATTCTGTCAGAAGTACAATTGAGTATTGGCAGAGAGTCAACGATGGGGCACACGGCCATTTTTTTGTGGTAGCTGCGGGGACGGAGGGGCGTGACTCCGAGATGAAGCATGATCGCCTGCATGGGAGTCCAGAAATAGAGGACAAAGCGAGCGAGTCTCGTCACCGGGGCAAATGAAATAATCCGCGCGGAGGTCTCCCGTTAGGCAAGGCGGAAGAATGAATGGGTGTCAACAGGGCTCTACAGATGGAATGCGAGGCCACACCTCGCCAATTCCTTCCAAATTCGCTGCTGAATCATGAATTATGCTCATCGCATAATTAGGCATGGATGCCCTCAGCTAGTGAATGTCGCGCACTATCTTAGCATCTTTAAACTTGCAGATAAAGACGTACTAATTACATTTAGATGACTGGCGCCTTCTCAAGGGTATTGGTAAAAACTATATGTATTTATGACAAGAGACGTGAATGATGTGTGAATGGTCTTCTCTAGTATGACAAGTCAACTAATGAAAAACCAGATTTTTCGAATTTCTTAGGAGTGTCATGTTTAACGGAAATTAATGTTGTAGAGACGGATGGGACCATTAATACCGTCAGATTATTCTACTTTATTCATTCATAACATATAGAAATAAACGAAAGTGCCAAAAAGCAATTATGAAAAATGCCAACTTTTTACAATTAATTCGAATTCCGAATAAGTTGAATTCAAATGCTCGTAAATTTCACTATTTAAACGAACAATTGATATCCAAAGCATTTAAAAATTGATAAAGAGTTTGAAAACTTACTTATGTGGTTTAAATTCATATATTTTTCATCCATTAGGTATCCCGAATGAAACAGTCAACCATCACAATATACATTCCAATCAGCTAATGAGACTGCTGATTAACAAATAGTCGTGACTGACTCCCTCTCTGAGAATACCCATTGTTATGACCAGATATTAAAAGGTATGAAGAATAGTAAAAACCTAGCGTACATACGAGGTATGCCCTAAAATTATCCAATCTGCGTTCATTGCTCTGCGCCAGAATATTCGACTTAATTGGGGTACATGCATAGCCAGTGACTCCTCACAAACTCGCCGGGTGGCGCAGTTACCGACAGGACGTGTTAATTCGCGCGAAGCGTGTATTTGTTTTCAGGGTCTTTTTTTTGTGATCGTCGAATTTTGTTATCAATTTTGACGGAAGAGATGTGACCAGAAAATTTGCATCAAGTTTTGCTTTAAACACGGAAAGAGTCATGCGTAAACTATTGAAATGATAAGGAAGGCCTTTCGGGACGAGTGTATGGGATAAACACAGATCAAAGAGTAGTACAAGCGGATTAAAAAAGGCCCCACGTCTGTTGACAGTGACCCACGTTTTAACCGACCTTCGAACACAATATCAATGGTAATATATAAATATTGAATTCGAGCGAGTGCGACTTGCGATTGAAGATGATCGTCGTCGACCCTCAGCGTCTAAGGATTAATTAGGTCTATTCAATAGTATGCACTTTCACTAACCTCGTGTATTTCATTGTCAAAACCCTTTCCGTATGACCGCATTAGAATTTCATCAAATAATGTGGTGATCTTTACAGTATTGCTTGCTCTGCTCTCTCTGTTTTTCTATTTCCCCTTCCATCCCTCGTCTCTCTCTTTGGGGGGACCCTCTCGCTACCTGCAGCGTTGGGTCACATTCTCTAACTGTGTCCTTGAGGGAGAAAACCGTTGTATGTTGCATGTCCATGTGGTAGTTTCACCTTCTTACTTTTCAAATTCTAGCTTGCAAGTTATTGGAAAAAATTTTTACTTCATCCTAGGGTGTATTTGCTTGTTAATTGATAATATATGTATTTGAATGCGTTTAAGTTGAAAGGATTTTTTCATGAACAAATACGCCACTGTGAGCATAGGTTTGTATGGATGTGTTGACTTTGCATGTGGTTTTGTTCCCTTTTACGGGTGGTGACCAATCAACCCCCACCTCACGCCCCTGCGGCGACTTGCGGGGTGTTACATAGATGTAGCGCGTAGTGACTGTGCGCGAACTAGAAAGTGATCTTGGAACTTCGAAATGTGTATCTTTGTATCGTGAACTCCTTGTGTATCGAGAATTCTAGCCAAGAACTAGGGAATTACCCGCGGGTGAGCAGCGAATAGCTTCTTCAACACGATAATATGCCAAAGTATTCATCGAAACTGGTACAATAGTTGTTGGGAAGACCCAAGATTACACAAATTAGCCAGCCTCCGTACATTCTCGACTAGCCCCAAGTTTATTTCCACTGTTCCCAAGATTGATAATTCCGCTCAAAGGGCACCGACAGGGGTCCGCCAAGATAGAGACGATTCAAGAGAATGTGGCGAGCGCACGGAAGGCCACTCCGAAAACAGACTTCCAGAACTGCTTCAGGGTGTGGAAGCACCAATGGGAGCGTGTTGTTCAGTGGAATGGGGATTAATTAAAAAGATGCCACGAGACGGATGGCGAAGAATAATGCGAGCGCGGAGTTATGAACGAAGGTCGGATAATTTTCGCCACGTATATATGATTACTTCTTGTCGCGCACAGCACATAAAAAATTATCATGTGACGGTTTGTATGCCATATGGCTTCATCGTGTACGTTGCTTAGCGCAGTGGTCTAAATGTGCTGACTGGTAAAAGGAACATGTGACACGATCACATAATCCTCACATTTTAAACACCAAAATGAACTGCTCAATCATGATGCGCAAATTAGTCGCATCGCAAAAACCTTATTCCTTAAGGTTCTCAAAAATTCCTCACTATATTATTTCATTCAATACTCTCTGACATTGGAGGCGATGTTGAATCTGGACGTTTTGTTTTCGTTCCTTATACCATAATACACACTCATTCCTTTTCTCCAACAAATATTCATTTTCCTGATTTTAAATTCTGGTGCTAGTATTATTTCGTTTAATACTTGAAAGATGTTTAAGAGCGAAAAGTTCATAGGATTAAATCTTCACTATATCATAATCTAAAGGGCAATAGCATTCAAAGATACCGCGCGGCTTTATTTCGAGCTTATCCGCTTTTACTTATAGAGTTTAAGTCCTAGTTTT
The DNA here is from genome assembly GCF_022747635.1 of Hetaerina americana. Taxonomy (NCBI): domain Eukaryota; kingdom Metazoa; phylum Arthropoda; class Insecta; order Odonata; family Calopterygidae; genus Hetaerina; species Hetaerina americana. The sequence continues at coordinate 30,572,480 of NW_027286763.1, forward strand.
TAAATCATAAATTCAATGTTCTACACAGTACGAGTTTAACTGGAGTTTATGTTCAAAAAAACAATTGAGAATATCATGGTAATGCTGTCCATTTCCGAGATAATTTGCAGCTTCTTCTCAAATACTCGATTTTAATCCTGAAAAAGTAGGTACTGAACAGCAAAAAGTGGATAATTCCACTTCGATATTCTCTAGTTGGGGATACAAATAAAAGCCTGCGATTTCATGGAATTAGTGCAAAAGTAATTAACTGGGTTTGTAAGTGTCTTTGTAAGCTACAACAAAAAGTAATCATTGATGGAATTATTTCCCATTTTGTGAATGTTGTCTCTGGTGACCCGTAGTGAAGTGTGATCCGTCCCCTCCCTTCTCTTATTTACAACACTCAGATTTATTGTAAATTAGCCACAGTGGGATTATTACTACATGATGTGGCCACCTACGACGATATAGGTAGCAATTGAAACTGTGAGGCTCTTCCCAACGAACTCAAAAATAATAGTGCTTGGCGTCACGAGTGGAGCCTTCAATAAAATCTGAAAAACGGAGCAGCAATGAAATTTAGGAAAAAGAAATCTTCACACCCATATGACTACAATAGCGGAAGGGAAGAAATGACTGCGGGCCGCGTAAAATACGCACCTGGGAGATACACCACCACCTGGCCTAGCGTGGGAAAAGCACATCAGGGTCATCTACGAAGCTGCGTCAAAGAAACTAGGGTTGATTAAATGAATAAAACCCGTTGTCCTATTTTCCCCACTATTGTCCAATTCCACGGCTATGATATAATTTACACACACAAGTCAAGCCATATCATAATAGATAAATTATTGGTCAATGCTCCTGAAGAGCGTTTTTCTTTCACTACTATTAACATTGATCACGTGAAATTTATAAGGATAAGGAATTCTACCCATATTGAGTCTACAGTGAAGAATGTACTCGAAAGAATTTTTTTCTGCAAATCTGAAAATAATCAGCAAAATTCTGATGCGTAGCATAATGGAAACTAAATGTAGATGGAAACAAATTCGCCATTTTTTCATTCGTATGATTTATCGTTCGTTAGTGAATTACGCGAGATGATTGGTAACGGGATGCCTATGGTATATCCTGATCAAAACGAAACGCAAGCGAATGTCATGATGCTACATAGAGTAAATGAAGGAGTTCTTCTTACCTTCAAGATCAGGAGTTCATTGCCTTTATGATCGTTCATTACACAAATTAGGGACCATAGTAATAGGAGTAATACTATATGAGAAAATTACATTGATTTATTGCATTCGTGTGGCTACCATACCTAAAGAAATGAAAGTCTCAAGGACATCCGCTCGGCTTCAAAACACCGTTGCCTCAAAAAAGAATTATCTTCCAAATTGGGGTATAAAATCACAGATCCGCCATCCGTGTTACTGGAGCCCTCAGGGTGTCTCTCCGCCGATGGTAGAAGACCCACATATCCAGTAGTTTATGGCATTCCTATCTATAAATCTGGCTTCCTAACATAGCCAGAAAATATCCATTTGAAAATTTATAAAAAAAACAATGAGACCGCTCCTCGATTAGATCGCACCCGGAATGATTCGGACTCTTTTTAATGCTTCTGCATACCTGCGGAAGAAGCGAGGGTGACGCGTGGGAAGAGGAATGTGAGGAGGGCTGACAGACAGGCGTGCGCCCCCCTGCTACACCTTAGTCCTTCCGCATGCGAAGAATTAAAGGGGTAGGAGTGGTTGTTGGGGGGAGACAACAACAATCGCGCTCATTGTCCGAGGGGGGCAATTGTTCCCACGATGGGGAAGTGGGTCACGTGACCGACGCCATTCCGCACGTGTGATACTTATTCCTCTTCTTTCCTCCCCGCGGGCGAGCCACTACCAACCCCTCCCGGCCCCTTCGGAATTCTGTCCCCCCCCCCCACATCGCTGTGGCCCGCCTTCGGCCGGTGCCTCTCCATCAAGCCGGCGCGGCGCGAAACTCTTGCGACCCATGTCCCCTCCACTCGCACCTTCCGCCCCAGAGCCCGCCAGGACATATCGAGGTGTTGACGAAGCACTCCACACGAAGGAAAAACGTCCCCGCTGTCGCCAATCGCGAGGTGCTCTCTCAAAAGTATCGAGTGGACCGCATCTTACGTTCCCCACCACCGCAGTCATCCGAAGACCCAAACTGATTTAGGAGAGAATTCTTTTTCTTCTCGTCTCTCCCTCCTCCAGCTCTGATTCTTTAAAAGGTTTACATCTAAACTTGAGAGAAAATGTGTGGACAAGCAAAAAAAATCATGACCAAGTGAAGTAGATACGGTAACAATGTACACTTAACACTGTCACTTTCATAATATAAATCACAGGTATAGTCATATTTATTGCAGGGATCAGCCAATTAAAGTCGCCTGGGTTACCAAGGCTGGTCTAATATAAAGAGAGCAATGTTTACATTATTTGTCTTCCTTCAAACATAAAGTGCATGCTTTTCATATTTTTACATTTTACTCTACTTCCATGAATGATAGTAAGCAAAAAGGAATCATTTTATTAGTGGATCGATACGTTGGCTAATTCCTTCCTACGCCTATTTTTTCAAAATTATCAAAAATGAGTGTTGATGGTTTTAATCTTTGAAATATCTCTTCTCGCAATTATAATAATTTACCACATTTCCCAATACTTGACGCATTGTTCAAATTTTTTAACCCTTGTTTCGTCCAGACCATATGGAAGTGAATATTTGATCGTTTATTTGGCAAATGAAAATTTTGTTCCATTTTAGCACATTAACATTTGGCTATGGAGTGATAATTATTATTATGGGGTAAAATGAGCTATAAGAAGTAACAGAAGTAAGGAAAAGATGAAAGGGCCATCTAAAATCCTAAAATATACCTATGTGCCAAAAAATAAATTCAATAGGCATAGCAGGGATTCATAAATCCTCTGTTCTCTTCAATTGCGTGTTCCATGATTCTCCATATCTTCGATTTAGGCAAGGAAATGAATGGCATTTTGTGACATGAATTGAGCCCAGGAAATGAAACCAAAACTACTCTGAATATTTGCATCACACGCATTAATTAAATAGAATGATGTCTTTTCACTGTCAAAAGAATTAGAGTAAAATAATTATATGTAATTTCAGTCGGTGGGGTTTTGCAGAATAGCCCATTGCATTACAATTCAAGGAATTTGCCCTACATTTTTATGCACGCTCCAAGAACGGCGTCATTGGCAGATGCATGTTGATTCCACCTGCGCGAAATTAGTTTAACTCCACAGCGATTTCAGTAACAAATTGAGTTTAATCCAGACTAATGTATCCGCGATTGATTCGAGGAATATTTAGCATACAATGCGTTCACATCTTATTACATATTCATTAACAATTTGAGTAATAATCTCAACTGAGCAAATCACACCTGGCCAAAACACAGAGCATAAGGTATAATAAAATGAGACACTCTCTTTTGCATCAAATTGTGAATAATTACAGCTAAATATTGTCGACCCAGTTAACTTTGCTCTATTTTCTCGGTTAAAGAAAAACGGGATGATGAGATAAGATCTCTCAAGAAGGTATCCTTGGCAAATTACCCTTAAAAACACAAAGGATTGTTATCCCTGTGCATGAAATTGATTTAAAAAACTATATTATTATTATTGTATTAATCTCGTTGCAACTAAGCAATTGTCCTAGTGGCAACGGTCAAGTCTGTTCAACGGTCATTCTTACAATGCAAAAACATAAGAAAAACAGATTTGAGACAAAATGCTCTTATATGCAATGACACTTAAGGATTACTAGCCAAACCTTTACCATCCCACATGGGTTAGGTCCACACCATAGTACATACGCACAACGCACCGTCCATCGCGGCACTCCGTCCATAATTACGCACTCTTCAACTTCATATACCGTTCAAAATCACCCACCGTTAACACATCATTCACTTTTGCAATGCACCTTCTCATGCCATCCACATTACGTGCAAACAATATTTTAATATGTAAAATACTATAATGATCACTGATTAATAAAGTTTATCGCCCAGTGGCTGCTTAACACTCATTTTTAAAAGTTCTAAAATTGGGTGGAAAGGGCTCAAACAAACCTCCAGACTGCTGGTTCCATTCAACAATAGTTCATCTTAAAAAATAATATATATTCTAGTTTTTTTTTATTCTTATTTTAATTTTAAAACTAAGGTCGTTTTTTCTCTAAAACTTTGGTTTTTCTGTCTCTTTCTATAAATCTTCTTACGCTTCGTCATTTTTAACAATTCTATATATGGCGCCTAACCTACTCCTTTATCTTCTATTTTTCAAACTCACCCCCTGCAGTATATCCAGCATTTCCGTGACTCTATCTGTACTTTTGTACCTTCCGATTAAATATCTTGCTGCCTTTCTTTGAAATTTTTCTTTCTTTTTCATATGTCTCACCTCGTATGGATCCCATGCTATGGACGATTGTTCTAGGATAGGGCTAACCAAGACAACAATATTGAGATACCTTGGCAATATTAACTTTTTAAGTAACAGTCAATAGGGATTCAGGAAAACCCGCTCATGCGAGACCCAATTAGGGTTATTCACACTTGACTTACTTTTAACGGGTAAAAGTGGTAGGCAAGTGGGTGCGATCTTTTTAGATTTTCAATAGGCATTTTATAAGGTTCCCCATTGAAAACCTATTCATAAATTAAAGGTCACAGGTATAAACAAAGGCGCAATTAATTGGGCTGAATACTTTCATTTAGAGTGGGAACAGAGGGTAGTCCTTGACGGCGCTAGTTCCGACAGCATCCGAGTGACCTCGGGGGTACCCCAGGGAGGGGTAATCGGGCCGTGGCTTTTCTTGATTTTTGTGGATTGGAAACGCGAAGTGAAAAGCAAGATTAGGACGTTTGCGGATGACACGGTGATTTATCGGGAGATATCATGGGATGAGGATCGCTTTATTGTAGCCCAGGATCTAGATTGCATTATTAAATGGTGTTCAAAATGGGGATTGTAATTAACCATTAATAGATATTCGGTGGTAAATTTCTTTATATCTACTTAATATACCGGAAGCCACCGCAAGGTGCGCATGGCGGGGAGTGTTAGGGCACGACCCGTAAATGAGAAAAAACTCTCAAGCAAAAGTTACTAATTTATACAGTCCGCAAACAAAACCTGGTATTTATTCATGCAAAAATCCTGACACCCCACACGCATGCAAGCACACAAACTACCAAATAACACACATATGCACCTACAAATATACCTGATGTCTTTGCTATGTTTAATTTTGTTCCGACTTGTATATTTACTGTTTTTAATATTCCTAAAGCGACTTCGGTTTCTTAATATTATGATTTCCTTTTGTTCGGCGAAAGAATGACTGTTTGTATCTATCTGTACTGGAATCTAGCCCCCTTATTTTATCTTTGTGGTCTGATCTACCTAAGTAGCGTGGGGCCATAATAATTCCTTCATTTGTTCGGAAACTTTCTAAAATTTAAGTTCCGCTTGTTCTATTCGTATCTCAAGTGGCTCCCATCCTAAATCCCTTAACAGACCTGTAATACTTGTGTTCTTATTATAACAATTTTTCTCGAATCTGGCGGATTTTCTCTGGATTTCATCTAATTCTACTGCCCAATTTTCTCTCAAGGATCCCAAATACTTGTGGCATATTCCAAATGAGGTCTAACTAGAGCAAAATAGCACCTCGCTTTAATTTTCTCATCACATTTCCCCACCACCCGTTTAATGAAGCCGAGTTTCTTCAGCAGATCCGCATATTGCCTAGATATATGCTCCCCACTAAAGGCGTGGTGTAAGAACTATTCCCAAATATTTAACTTGATTTGCCGTGGTTATTACTGAACCATCTAATTACGAGGTCTGTCCAATTACTACGTGAGCTGAGGCCATAAAAACTTTATTTTGCAAAATTTAGTCTACCTCGATTTCTTTCCCCTTCAAAGTACACTCCATTCGTTACTATATATTTATTCCATCTACTTTTCCACTCTCTAAAGCACCCTTAGAAGTCCTCGGCTGTTGGAACCTTTAGTTTTCTCGTAAGTTCTTGCTTTATTTTGTCCACATCTACCCAGTGTTGTCCCCTCATCACAGTTTTGCATTTTGGGAATAGGAAAAAGTCGCAGGGGCAAGGTCTGGCGAATAAGGAGAATAATTAAGGATGGTGATTGAATTTTTAGTCAGAAACTGACGAACAATCAATGCTGAATGTGCAGGTGCATTGACATGCTGAAGGATCCATCCATCGTGTTTGGTTAAAATATTGTGCACTGGTGATTTTCCTAAATTCAGTTCATCAGTTATCATTCGGACAGTTTTTCGACGATCGGTAAGGACAAGGGACCGCAAACGATCAATGCTGCCGTCAACATAGGTGGTTCAAGGCCGTCCCAGCCTTGCATCATCCGAGGCGTCTTTTCGGCCATCCTTAAAACGAAAACGAATGTTTTCTTCTGAGCATTATCACCGCAAACAGCTGTCAACATTTCAACTTTTACCGCACTTCAACAAAACACTTGATGTTGATTCGTTGCTCCGTGATTTCCTCAATTTCCATTTTCGACAAAAAGTAAAAACAAGTACAAAACAAACTAACATACCTGGCACCATACACACAGCTCGACGATTCGCCAAACACAGACGGCTCAGTGGGTCTCTGGCGACATGCTCCGCTAGTGGGCGTGGCTTTAGTCCACGTCATGGCCTACACCAGTTCGCGCATATATTGCACAGACCACGTATGTCTTCTTCGCCACTGCCTTTGTCCCAATAATTAAAAACTTCACATTGGTCCATATAAAGTGCTAATCCCTATTCCTTGCACCAATCCGTCATTGTGTTTAAGTCTCTAGAGAGTAGCTCGCGATCTAGGTGACTCTTTATTTCCCTGTATATAACCGTGTCATCAACAAATAATATGGGATTGCTACTGACGTGTAAGCCTTAGTCATTTATGTATATTAAGAATCGTCTCTATTACACTTCCCGGGGGACGCCCCGAATTTACATCTTAATATATCTGTTGAGCACAATCCATCGATGACTATTATTTGTTTGCGATTTGACAAGAAGTCTGTAATCCAATCAATAATTTTCTCATTGATACCATGGCATTTAAGTTTGTGTGACAATTTACTTTGCAGGACTTTATCGAAGGCTTTTTTGAAATTTAGGAACGCTGCATCGGCTTGTGTGTTGTTTTCTCCCGATCTAAGTATATCGTGAATAAAAAGACCTAATTATGTTTCGCAAGATCGGCACTTCCTAAATCCGTGCTAGTTGTGCCATAGTATGTTCGTACAATCAATAAATCTTATAATGTTACTGACAATAATTGTTCTAATATTTTAACAGAAATCGTTTCTAAAGAAATGGGTCGGCAATTGGTTGGTTTATCCCTATCGCCGTCTTAATAGATGGGAGTTTATGGGCTAGCTTCCAGTTGCGAGGCACTGAACCTTCTTCTATCGATTTTAAAGAAATAATTTTTGAAAACGGGGCAGTGTCTTCAGCTAATGCCTTTAATATTCTAGCAGGTATTTCTTTCGGACCAGGTGCCTTGTGTGCTTTGATACTACGGAGCAGATGTACTATTCCCTGCTTGGTCACTGTAAGATCGCTCATGTGTTCCCGGTGGCGGGTGAGGACGCTCGTTTGGTGCGTTTTTCTCTATTGTAGAAGCTCTGAAAAACTTGTTGAAAATACTTGCCTTTTTCACGCTGTCTGTAATAATTTCTCCGTTTTCTGTATTCAAAGAATGTACAGTTGGACATTTATCTTGTATTTCCCTAGCATAGGACCAGTATGATTTTGGATTTACCTCAAGATATTCGCATAGAATTTTAGATTTTATGGAGTGTAGAGATGTGCGCATAATACCTTTCGTTTTGCTACGAAATTCTCTTAATTTCTGTTAGGATGTATTCACATAAACTATATTGTCACATTTAAAACTCTTTTCAAAATCTTGTAGCTGTAGTTTGCTTTGCCTTCTAAATGCCCATCTGACTTCCGTATTGAGCCATCTCTGTTCTTTACAATCACATTTAAGTTTGGATAGGATTAACTTCTTCATTCCTTCGCATTAAATATTTTAGAAATATTTCCAAGTTTTCTCTGTTTCGATTGTCAGTGTATTTGTCTTATGTTCTGGTAATTCTTTTTTTTTATTCTCTTAGTCCGTAAAAATTTGCCGTATTAAATATTATATTTTACGCTTTTTTGTTTATTTTCAAAAACTTAATTTTTACTTTAAAAAAATTGCTTTATAGTAACAGATTCCGGCCATTACTTCAATATTTGTTACGATTTCGGGCGTAGACATCGCAAAGATATCAAGTATTCGGTGGCCCCGTGTTGGTGATTTAACCAGTTGTTCTAAAGAAGTTTTTGGGAATATACGAGTATGAAGGAGAAATACTTATTTCTATGCACAAATAGTCAAGGGTAATTCCTTTAGTTCAATTTTGATATAATTGGAGGGCGAAGCGGAGAACTGTTTACGTCAGGAAAGAAAGACGAGGAGAGGCTGCGGTCTCGAAGATGGCGAGAGTCCTCAGACGTAATTTTCACTTTTCACTGTAGTGCTCTCCATCGGTATGGAAAACCTGTATTATTGCTGTGGCGGTAAAAATAAAGCAAGTAAATGGAGAGCTGCTACGTGAGACGGTCCAGTTCCTGAACGTCCATGAAGGAGAGAGAGACCTTCGCCCTAGGTTGGCTATTCAAATACGTACGTAGTAAATAGCTCAAGTTCTTAAAACACCCACCCACTGCAGGATGACACTCAGTGAGCCAGGGTATGGTTGAAATTGCCACTAGGGCAAATGCTAAATTGGTCCTAGTTCTCGTTTTTATTATTAAAATGGATGGATTTAACATTCCCTGAGAAGTTTCGCAATAAAGTACCAAGTCTTAAAGATTTCTTAGCCCTGTGAAAATAATGGATGGCTTAAACAATGCCACATCAAACCTAAAAATACTATTTTTGACACAGGGTAAATTATAAGACTAGTTATACTTACCCGATGAATATTTAGACCCTATTGAAAAGTTAACAAAAATAGGCCTAAAGTAGAGCAGTCAAGGTAAAAAGTAACCGTTCTGTCTTTAGAAGGATATAAAGCCCAAGGCCTAAAATAGCAATAATCGCAACCACTCAATAATTTTAAGTTACAGCTGCTAAAGAATTACTGGAACTAAAACAGGTGATTTCTGACTAGTACTAATGCCAGAATAGGTGAGTACTCATTTAGCAATGGATACAACCAAAATATGATAACGAAATATTGAAAAAACTCTGTGGAAAGGTTACAAAGCTTTTTCATTACTTCGCCGTCATGGATGTCCACGAAGTAATGCCTGAAATAATAGAGTTCATCAAATACTACTAATAAAAGGCATTCATCACTCTAGTTGGAAGTACAGCGGCTGATTGAGAGAGATATTTATGCTGAATTTTTGACTTGTCTACTGAATATAACTACAAACATATTTCATGGGCTACTGAAAGTTCCGTAATTTTCCGAAGATCTTAAAGGATAAACAAAACCATAACATTGATCTGAATAAGGTGGTAAGGCGATGAAATAGAATGATTAATCGGTTTAAAAGCAATTATGAAGCACTATTAAAAATCCGTAAGCGTAGTCAGAAGGTGAATATTTTTACACCCCTCACATGCGTCACTCTCCACTCTGCGATCGACACCGGAGAGGTGCATTTAAGGCAAAAGAGGCAAGCGACTGATTTTCCTTTCCATCGAAGATGGAACGCGAACCAGTCGCAGCCCATGTGTGCTCTTCATCAAGTCGTTTCAATGGCTGGTGGTGAGCGGGGGAGACCCTCGGTTGACGATGTAGAGGGGAGGAAGAGAGGTAAAAGTGGTTCTCGACCGAAACAAGCAAGGAACAGCGAAGCCGGAACGAGGCAAATCCTGGGTGAGAGACGGTGCTGTTTTGTTCTGTCGGGGAAATGAGGGTAATGGTGCTCATAGGAGGTCATGTGGGGGGCGGGTAGCTCGACGAGCGCGTCAAACGCCCTTTCTCACATCGAGGAATTCAGGAAAGTCCAGTGGGGACGACGAGGGGATGTGCGGAATTGCTGAGGACAAGTAGGTTTCTGCAGTAATACCCCGCACCTCTCATCAAGAATGCAGGGTTTCCATTTTGGATTTGTCACAGTTTCTTTCCCCATCGACAAATCTTCCGAACGGACACGAGTGGGATAACTTCAAGCACGCTAACGTGCACTGGCTTTCACCCACTCAACCTCTCATTGGAGAGTTGTTATGGAAGGTAAAGAGCATACCGGCACATCAAGATTTTCTCTTCCTAGTTGTTATTTGATCTGATTGCAATGCTGCACCGGTAAATCGGAGAAATTCATACAATACGACAAACCAAATAATTTTCTCATTATGCATGAAACATGTCTAAAAAAGTGCAGTTAACATCTCCGTAACACCCGGATTGATTAGTTTTAACCTATCAACAGTAGCTTTATCTATCGGTCCAAAGCTGATTTGAATCCTAATTCATTCTGACATCCACATGAGTTTTGCTATAAATGCATTTATCGCACCACAATCATCTCACATGTGAGAAAATCTGAAGAAAATTAATAATTAAGAGTGGCTTCTAACGGAACCTTTGAACCACTGGTAATTATTAACATCATTGAGTAAGGCTAACTTAATATGATAAAGAACAAATGCAAAATAGTTTAGGAGCAAAACACGGCAATTTTTGCCTTACCCTCAATAAAACTCTGCTTATATTTTTTTACAGATTCCGTAAAAAAATGTGATTTTTCCAATTCTTTGGTCTCCAAAAATCAAATCATTTGAGTGAATTTTGGTAGAGAAATTCAAAGTATAAAACTGATTCATCCTACACATGTCACAGCATCTTACATATTCTGTATATTCACATCTAACAGTGAACTGACCGGAGTTGTCATGAAAATGCAGTGTTAATTAGCATGATTGTGCATACAATTCCTTAATGCGAAAATAGATACTTCCCTTATGGCGTTTTGAGAAAATATGGGAAGCATTAAATAACACGGATTTTTGGTACTTTATAGAATTTTTTGTACCTCTCATTTTTTCTTATTCGTATTATTACAATTCTCACATGCAATCAAAATAATAAAAACTGAGGAATTTCAATCGATGTGCATAATAATCGATATTTATAATCCTGAAATATTTTATCAAAACCAGGCAAAATTGAGATCTGACTGGGCGAGAAAAATGAAGAAAAGGTCTAGAAAAGGCGAAGAGAAACGTGAGAGGTCAAATGACTGAGTCACCAGAATATCTTCATTTTCATTCTAGTTAGCCAGTGGCTCAGTATTCACTGCTGTCTCTTTAACTGTCTTTTTCCATTTGGACATCCTGTGGGATGTCCAAATGGAAAATTATTTCCCCATTGAGACTGGCATGTGCATAGCACGTTTAAACGCGCATAGTTACGACTTGAAACTACCCTCGCAATGACCGGCAAACATAAACCAATTTTAAATTCATAAAAAATTGACATACGTATATCTGCTCAGTTGGACAAGCAATAACTTGTTTTGAGTGAATATTCAATATACTTTATTTATGTATGCATAAAACTTTTTATGCATATGATTTAAAAGCCATCAAGACTACTGAACAGTTAAATGGAGGATCACTTGCTTGCTATGGTTTTAAATTGCAATCAGTCACCTATATTATTGACGCATGTAATTTATCCTGTGACATTTTCTGGATTAATTTTCGATAAATATAAATAGGCCTTGAATCTTTCTGCTTCCACACTCACAAAAATTTTCACAGATCAAATATCTTATGCCAAAAACAACTCTAACTATTTTTTTCTATCAAGTATAGTGTTTGAGAATCCACATGAGTTAATCTAATGATATAAGCATATGCATGCTTAGAATGTAATGAAGTGAAGAGGCCATTCGATTATGGTTGCATCTTGGAAATGGCTTGCAGCATAGAGGTAGTTTCTGCTATGCCTATCCACCCCGTAAAAGTATTAAATGTATAATCTAAATTATTTCCATACGATTAAAATCATGAATAATAATTATATATTTAAACACTGTAGTGTTATGTAGACGGTGGCGTACATCGCACAATTAATTTTATCCGTAATGCGATTCGGAGTGAAAAATTCTAGAGGCTATAAATTTATCAAAAGTTATCTATTGGAAAATTTATAATAATCATAAATTCTTATTTACGGTTCTTAAAACATTCAATTTTTGGTTTTCATGTAGCAAATTTGTGTCCGAATTCTAGAATTACAATTACATTGACAGAATTGGAAGGCATGGAACTAATTTTAATTGAACTAATTTCTCCCACATAAATAAATGAGGCATACTACAGGACATTTCTTGCAGAACTGTCTAAAGTCATGGCAAATCTGACAGACAGACGTTGTGATAATCAGCCCCACACAAACGTTCACCACTTACTGAGCGTGAATCGACATCTCTTCCATGGGCTCGTGCCTCTGATTAATTAGATTAGAGCGTCGGGAAAATTTCTCGCGACCGGAGCGGATTGCCTGCCCGAGCTTCCTGTGCGAGTCGAGGCGAGATCAACGAGATGTGCAGGAATCACCCCCATGAGAATGCGCAAGAAGCAGAGTCATGATCCGTACCGATGACCTTGCTCCCGCTTGAAATGGTCACGCCGCCAAACAACAATGCCGACCTTGAAGGCGGCGGCGGAAGTCTTGAGGAGGAAGTCCCTCCGAAGCACCCAAACCCTTCCATGCACCATGTAGGGGGGCAATAACCCTCGTCTCCCCTCCTTTGCCCTGACTGTAGCCATTCCAGTGCACCATTCATTCCACTAATGCCCAAGCGTATTTCTCGCGTTCAATGAAGTCAGACGAGTATCCGCGACATAGGATGAATAGCGCAAGCCAGGTGCGATAAACGAGATATGAGTGGGCTTCTACTCCAGTTGAATTCCCCATCTGTTTCACCCCCGCCACCTGTTGAAGCCTCCTGTATCCAGCCCGGCAGGATCCACTGAGACGCACACACACGGTGAGGAAAGGGGAGAATATTGCGGAGAGGTAGAGGGAGGGAGGGGCGACGACACAAACAACAACTACCCCACCCTCTTCTCCAACCCCCAAAAAAACCACCTTGATGCGGCAACCGGTTGGGCCTCTTCCCCGCACTCCCGAGAATGGACTCCTCAACGCGCAGTAACCCACACCAGTCTCCGACAACTCTCGTCCTCTCCCCCCACGCCCGTCTCCAACCCACGTCCCCCTATCGCAACCTTCCCGTCGTCCCTCCGACTCCCCAAAAATCTCCCCTTTGGAGGCCCCGCCGATGGCCGTGACCGAGAAATGTAAAATGTGTAATTTCAAATCCGCTCGGCCGCTCCAGAAAGTGACCGAATTGAGTGTGTAGTGGGGCCGGACGCTGAGTCTCCGGAGCACCGCTTTCTCCCGCTTGTCCGAAACACACGGAGAAAAAACGTGGTGGGATAAGTAGCGTCGAAAGGGGGACGGGCTTCAAATTCAATGTGAATGTCTTTCGTTCCCCACCATTACGCGAAAATCGAATTGGGAAGATGTGCCGGTAAGGGAAATACGCCATTAAATCCCGCTTGAGGAAAATAATCGCGTACCCATCCGTGCCCATGTAACCCTTTCCGTCCGTCCGTCAACGAAAGCATGTCGTGATACCTGGGTTTTCTCCCCTGGATCCGCATCCTCCGAGGCATTCTCCCCATCGTTGCAAAATGACCCCTTTCGGTCGGAGGGGGGATAAGGGGGGTGGGCTCCAGCGTCGCAGCCATCGATCACGGTGCCGGCAAAGCTCGCTTCTTTTCAAATCCCTCAAAAAGAGTATCTTTATGCGGGGGGACAAGAGTAAGTGGGACGCAAGAAGGAGAAGGTCAACTCTCCTACGACCCCGACGTGGCCGCAGTGACTTAAGAGTCTTTCTCATTCTAAATACGTAACAAAATGGCAGCGATATTAAATAATTTCCCATTACCATTTTAACGAGTAACCAGCATTTTTATATGCAAACGTTTATCAGTAAATAATTCACTTTGGCTTTGCATATCATATTCAATGCAAGGAAGGTATAACTTATAAAAAAAGCCCGGTAGGAAATGGCATTGGGAATTTAAGATAATTTTAGTTATATTTTGGGAAACAATTTTAAAATACCCGTCGGTTCATAACATGCTGTTCAAAATGGAAAAATAATGATTTTTCGGGATTAGCCTCTAACTATGTTGCAATGCATTTACTTAACACGTTATGATTGTCACTATACTTTGATCAAAAATATTTACCTGCCTTAAAATGTAATAAAATAAGGAGTTCTGATCTGAGGAAATGTATGCAGTAATATAAAATTTAAAGCAATGAAATATTTTTTGAACGCTGGTAGACAATTTAATACTTGTATTCATAAATAAAAGGGCACTTTCAATCAAGTATAAAAATGAAAGGTTTAATTGATAAGAGGGGCCAGAGGAGAAAGTTGGAAACCGAAGACCGGACATTTTAGCATAGAGTATGGTGCACGTTGTGATTTGTGGCACTGCACTGGCGGAAACGAAAACTTTATTCTTTGGAGCACAAAAACTTGATAATAGAAGTAGAAAGTCATCCCTCGAAGAAAAATGTAAGGCACTGGCTGAACATTATTTTCCGCAAAGGACGATAACCAAAGAGGAGGAGCGTGTCATTCATAATGAGGCGATTCATTTTGGGAGTAAACCGTGGGTAAGACCGCCTCCTCCTTTCTCCTCGGGGAAGAATAAAAAGATAGCCCTTATGGAGGGGGTTGATCCGCGTGAGCGCCAGTGTGGGAGGGAGTGATGATGCTCTTCGTAGATGAGGCCTTCTTCCTGGAAGGTGGAGTGGGAGAGGGAGCCGGAGGAAAGGAGAAAGGAGGAGTCGGAGAGGGGGATAGTGGGAAGAGGAGGACGTCAGTCCACCCTCGTGCCTTACTTCCCAACGAACGCCTCCCCTCTCACACTCCCCCCTCCATCCTTTCGCCCACCTTCCCTAACCCTCCCAACCTTCGTTCCCCACGCGAAAGATGCACACGACGAGTCCTACCGCTAACCCACCTTCCCTCCACTTCCCCGGACACCCCTCTCCCCACGCACGCAAGGGCCCGAGCCCCATCTCCCTCCTCCTAGCCGCCCACCATCCTCCTTCTCTCTCCCCAACATGCGTTCAGCTCTCCCCCACAACTCCATCCCACCCCCTCCAACAGGCGTTGATCTCTCCCATCGCATCTCCGGCAGGCAGTAAGGAGGAAGGAGGAGGAGGGTGGGAAGGTGGGGATTGGAGCCGAGGGGAGAATTGGAGCGGGGGGAGGAGGAGGGGATGGCATTACGGGAGAACGATGGGTGCGATGAGGGGATGGACGTTGGGCGAGGGGGGGAGTCGAGGGGCGGGGGAGGGTGAGGTGCTCCCGAAAGAAGCCGGCTCCTTCGGGTTGGAGTAGTCTCTTCGGCTGGGGTCAAGGCACACAAAAAAGGGGGACACGGGAAGACACTCGGACTGGGTGAGAGGGGGGGCACCCTACGTGCGGGGCTCTCTCCTCCCACCACGGGGGGGAGTGTACCCCTCTTTATAAGGGCCAGCTCCGCTTCCACTCTCGTCATTCAGAGTTGGTTCTTGCACGCCGGCAGTCGCTTTGGCATCCAAAAACGCAAACGAAAACCGGCACTAGCCAAACCTCGTGTGCTTGTGGTTTATCAAAACAGAAAAATGGGAATTAGGATGTTGTTGGTGGCCCTCGTGGCCGGAGTGGCTTTGGCCTTCCCCGCCGAGGAGGACACGTTGGGAAGCGGCATGAGGGTGCTTTTCCGCGTCTACTCGGAATGTTCCCAGAGGTCGTCGACTCTACCGTGCCTCAAGATGAAGGCTGTAACCTTCCTGGACCGTGCCCTCCGCCTACCAGAGATCAACCTCGCCGATTCCGTGACCCTGGTGAAGGAGCCCTCGGAGAATGAGGTGGCCGGAGCCGAAAGGGATGGACGCACGCTGGCCACAGAAGCAGAGTTGGAGTCATCGTTGCCCGCCGATGAAGAGGCTAAGGACTCAACCCTTGATGAGATGCTCTTGGATCGCGTGTCCCGGTTCGCCAAGACGCACACTCTGCAGATGAAACTTCCCCAGCTGGAACCCGCTGAGATCCAGCGAAGCCTCGAGGAAGGTTCGTGTCGCAAGATGTCTCTAAGAAATAAACCTGCGGGCATTCCAAATGCCGCTGTCGCTCTAACCACGTGGGAGGATAATTCCTAACTGCTGTTCTATTTGGGTCGCGCGAGAAATTCCCCATCACAGCACATCGCGCTATGTTTCATATATTATACGTTTAAAGGGATTTCATAAGGATATGATATAGTTGCTTTAAAAAACATGTAATCCTGCCAAATTGGAGCAAGAATGACTCCAGTGCTCTATTACTAATTCGTGCTTTTGAAGCTCCTATCTAGTCGCTTACGATTGATATTAAGTACAAGGACAGCAATTTGGAATGTAATTATTAAACAATATAGACGCCATTCACTTACAGATATGACAATATGGCAGCAGATTGAAAATTATGAAAGTCATGAGAGATACACATTTACATATTATTTTAAGTAAAAACTGCCATACTAAACCTTATTCCTAAATTGACTAGATGAGTTAAGTTCAAATTTGTATGCATTAATTTATTATGCAAATATATAAGTAATGAAAGATGAGTAACATAATTTTATAACACTTAAAATATCGTTTCAACATTTCAAAATTCCTTTTTTAGCTGTTTGACATATACATTACTATATACAATAATGAAGTTGTAAGCAGTTATTTCCTCTGGTTGCACTAAATAATTTCAAAATATTTTCATCATCGGCTAATTTAATCTCTTCTTCATCATCAATGCTATTTCATTCAATACATTCCCATTGTTAAAACTGTGGATAATATTACAAAGCCATTATAAACATTTGCAGTACCGCCTCATTCACTAAAAAGAAGATGAATTAAATAATTGTAAATTTAATCAATAAAATTGGAGAAATTAAAACGCTTTTCGGAAAGATATATTTATTGCTTCGAAAACATTTCTGCGCGGTCGTTCAAACTTTTCATAGTTAAAAAATTAAAGTTTAACCAAATAATATTTTTTAGTTTAGATACATTGGACTGAAGTTCGTTTCAACAAAAAACTAGTCCAGTCATTTTCATAGCCATGATTTCGCTAACTTAAGCAAGCTTTTCTTTTTCTCTGATATTGGTGTACACATAATTTACATTTACTACGTTCAGGAAATAAATATATGTAATCAAAGTACAAACTTAATCACAATACTCCCCTTGTAAAGAACATGAGGCAAAGCTTCATTTTCTTCCAATCAGAAAAGAGCATTTCCCAGACAGTCCTCTCCTTCTCTTATTCCTCTGGTAGGGTTTCTCTGCCACCCCGACAGCTATAACTCCCAACACCTTCTTTAGAATTTAATATGAACTGCGAGTAGAGAGTTTGGGAGGTCAATTCAGGTCACCGTCTCGTCTACCTTCATTCAGCGATTTTTGTCTCAGATGAGCCGACTGACCAATCAGGGGTGCGGCCTCGATTCTAACCGCCCCTTTCAGTGACCCTAATTCCAGAGACCCCTACCCTCCCTCCATTCTCTCATCTCTCGTTCTATAGTCGTGGGCCAGGATCTTCATTCCACTCTAATATATGCATGTATATATGTATTTTTATAAAAAATATAAATGTATATATGTGTGTGTATATATATATATATATATATATATATATATATATATATATATATATATATATATATAAACATATATACATACATATATATACATATAAGTATATGTATGTATGCATTATATATATATATATATATATATATGTATTATGTATATATATACTAGATACATTCCATTTATATACACGCTTACTTAATATATTCGAGATATTATTTATTTTTCCACACCTAGGCATTAGTGGGAACACAATAGGCTCGATAAAATCAGTCAGAACGAAGACTAAGGTTCCGACTACAGAAAATTAAATGTGCATCGGGCTCATTGAAATGTGGTGATCGGAACTCAGGAAATATATCCACAGGATTTACGAGTAAAAAACTTATATTTGTCTGCCAAATGATGTATAATGTCGTTTGACAACTGCGTTTTGGATACTATTTTCTACACTTTCTCCTCTCTACAATAAGCGCCATAATGTTCTAATTTACACGGCACACTTTCACATCATCCATTAGCATTGAAACCACACCAATCCTTGCCTCACCTTTCTATATTGTATGCACAAGCCCACATCCATTCCGTTTAGCCCAAAACTCTATTCCACCTGGATTCATCTCTTCTCACGCCCTGCTACTGAGAACCCAAAATTTAAAAACCCTCTAAATTTCCAAACGGTTCCTTCCATTTCCACTAAGGGACCACACATTCAGAAAAAAGGCCACATTATCCCAGGCCATTGCTTACCACCCCTCTTCCTCTCTAATTCCCGCCCCTCACGGCGTTCCCATGAGGAGCGGGGGTATTGGTGAGGGGACAAAGGGCGGGGGAGAAGGTGGTCTGGGTAGCGGAAGGGCGGCAGGGGAGGAGACCAGGCGTACTCAATTTGGGGCAATCCGGTGCCCATTCCCTTGCCCCGCCCCATCCTGGACGGGGTGGGCGGGAGAGTGATCATTAACGCAATTTCACGCCTGCACTGGCCCCTAATCCCCACGCCTCGTTGATACCACGATGTTTCTCTTTGAATCGCGAAACCGGAAGACAACCGACTTTGAAACTAACACTAATGGATTTCATAAAGATGGAATATCTTGGGGTTTACGCACATTCTCAGATTCGTACTCCTTTTTCGGTTGCCCTTTGAAAGCATTATCTTAATATTTACAGCGTAAATCTATGGCCAACCTCAATAAGTATTGCTCACCATATAGGCGTCAGGAGTTAGTCACATTAAATAGTAGCCGGCCGATACCAACAAATGTTGAATTAGGGACTAATATAAAGATATAATTCAGACAAAATAGCAAAGATCCATTTAATTCACATAAAATTCTTTTTTTTACCGATGAATGATTGATTTTAAATCTTTAATCACCTAAAGGTATTAAGCAATTGTCTTCTTTAATTCAGGTTTTAATATCTCAATATTTTTCCCTGCAGAACAAAGATAAATTTTAAAGTAAACCCCCAGCAGACAAAGAGGAAGTTCCCTTTCATCGATAGTCCAGAGTAGACTCCAACACAATTAGCATCTTCTCTTGAGCAAGTGTGAAACACTTATGGATAAAATGCTGGGTTCTTGTTGAGTGAATGTCACTAGCGGCTTTATATTTGAATTTCGCTAGCTAAATTTACAAACAACGGAAAATTTAAAATATTGATAAGTCGACTATAATATAGATCAAATATTTCCTCTTCATACGATGCTCACCGCATGAGAGACCGTAAACATATACTCAATTTCCCTGCACGAATTAAAGAAATCAAAATGATATTTGAAGAATTATTATTCCTTTATAAATTCTACAGATCTGGCTAGCTTAATTTTTTCATAATTTTCCGAATAACTAACAATAATGTTTTTCATTTTAGTTAAGTTAACGAAGCTATCAGCGTCATTTATTTGTCTCATTCTACCTTTTCAAAATTTTTATAATTTATATTAATTTGAATAATGTAGCTATCGTTCACGCGTACATTTTTTTCTTCCAATCCACGAAAGGTTACATACAGTGGACGGGAGTTCACTAATTTCCAAATGGCCCGAAATTAGCTACGAAACACTTGAAATGTTATTCCGTGTAAACGTCCAAGAAAGAAAAAAAATATTTAGGCATATATTTGGCTCGCCCGCAATAGTATATACTGCTGGAAATACCATAGTATGTTCGCTGGATTATGACGGAATTCTTCGTCCCGGAATAACGCAGCAACTTATTCTCATTGATGCAGGTCGTGGCAAGATCAAGAAGATGGGTGGAATGCTGATTGCCGGAGTGGTGGCCAAGCTGGCGGCCATGATCCCCCTCGCCATCGTCTTCCTCTTCTTGCTGGCCGGCAAGGCCCTCATCGTGAGCAAGGTCGCCCTCCTCCTGGCCGGAGTCATCGCCCTCAAGAAGCTTTTCGCCTCCCGACCACCTCCCTCACACCATGAGCACCACGGCGGCGGCGGCGGCGGTTTCGGAGGCAGCGGGCTCGGCTTCGGAGGCTTCGGAGGTGGCAGCGGAGGCGTTTGGGCCGGTGACCGTCGATCCATCGAGGAGCATTCGCAGAATCTCGCGTACCGAGCACATGCCGACCAGATGGGCCGCTAAGCCCCTGAGCGCGCACTCTCTCATTAACGTCTCCCTACTTTCTTCCTTCCATTTTACCTTCCCCGCTGCTCAACCAACCTCCTCTCGTCTCCTCTATCTCGAATCGTATCGATCCTGGGGCGGGTTGTTCGGCCCGCGAGACTTAACACGGGTGTGTTCCGCGGGTCTTTTATGTCGCTCCCTTTTCCTGCTCAGTGAGAGGGTCGGAGTGGGCACGAACGCTTCGAATGTCGGCCCGTTCTCTCTTCTCCCAGCACCCAGCTGCTCAATGACGTGACTCCTACCGAACCACCACCACTCTCCGTTCTCGTGAAAGGACCCCATCGCTCCTCTCTCCCTTCCTACGAAGCCACGATAATATTGGTCGCGGATATTCCGCTCTTGCGTAGGCCGAGCTTGTCACCTTCTCTCACTCCTCTGTCGCCCACCCGCCGCTTTGACTGGGATGCGCGAACCATGAGGGTGGGTGCTCTTTTGCAAAACAAGTCATTCGCAGCTAATGTTAACACCCGATTTCATTTTTCTTGCGGCCTTCAATAGCATGGACGATTTTGTTTCCCAAATGTATAAGGTGAAACAGCTTTTTTTAACTTATGTTGCATATTTATTTACAGCAATTTTGTAGCTACTTGCATAACACGTTTCACGTTTATTTAATCTCATTATCAGTATTCATTGCATTCTTTCCAATCATTGTTTACACTTAACCACCTTCCGCTTTAATAATTCTAAAAAAAAGACCTTTGCATGCAGGGACGATTTCTCTGAGATTATAATACAATGAATGACCTGCTTTCAGACGGACCTTACGGGTATTTCGCAAATGAACCGAAAAAATCACTACAATTAATTTGTCCTTTAAAATGGCTATAAGCTTTACTCTTTTCTTCGCCAAAACCTCTTTTTTACCTCTTAGCGCTTTCAGATTGCTCTTTCCTTTTTGCTTCCCTAAGCCTTTGCTTAAGCTTCCTGACTACTTCAAGCAAGAAAACCCAATTAGCATAATGGTAGATATTTAACCTCGAAATTAAAAATGGCCGGCTATAGCTAATTCCATGGACGTTCTATTGCTTAGCGACCTCAGAGTTAGATAGGATATAATAATATACGGAGCTGTGGTTTACTTCACTTCTAGTTCATCACTTTAATTAAAGCAGCATCACATCATCCCATGAACACGCATTGTACATAGACTCCCCAACTGTTGACTCGAGAGTTCCAAACTTCGATTTAGCTTGAATATTCCAAGTTTGGTTTCCTTTATCCTTGTGTCTTCGTTAATATTATTTTAATATTGTTATTATTGTAATTTATTGCTGAATTATGAAAGCCACTTAACCCGTGGCGGAGTGATTGATTTATCAATTTTAAGTCGCGAATATGGTTTTAAGATATTCGCAAATAGTCCATATTGTTTCCAATCAGTGTACATGTTTAATAAAACATCTGTGAATATTAAACAAAAGGCATTAGATTTAATTTACCTATTTCCACTGATCCACTATAAAACATGGAACTGCTTTCACTTTCTATGAGGAAGGTGCACACCTCTTTAACCAGTGAAGAAATTGCTTCATTGCGGGGAAATATTGTATTTGCAGCTAATTTACGTTGGGTTACTGCTACCATTGTTATATTTAAAATTGGATGAAATAGCTATAACCGCACATTATTATTACCTGTATACAAAAACCTGCCTAAAAGAAATCTCTGTTTCTGTTGAATTGAAACAAGTAGATTTTCAACATGTTTCGTAAAATTATTTGCAGGCATAGGTACTCACTGAATAATTAATACCTACCACTCCAAACTTAAAGTAACATTTCCATGTCATAGATAAAAAGTGTGAAATACGTGATTTATGTGTGTTTTACTTTTTACCTTGGGTGGCATGAAATAGGACGGTGACCAACTACAGGTCGACCGAGCCATATTTATTAATCATTTTTTAAAATTTCCGAATCGAAGCTAGTTGTAATCAAAGCAATGAGTGTATGGAAAAATTAAGCATGTAATCAACATATTTGCTACTGACAGAGATGACGACCACATTTAAAACGTACATATACGTACATAAACTCATCTTTTTCCATGGTCTTGGTCCTATGCGAACCTGGTTTGCCTGTTGAAAACGAAAATCAATACTACTTTTAGAATTCCAGTACACAGTCAAATACTATATTCCAGGATGAAATCGTAAGAGTAGAAAGTTGTCACATACATAGGATATAATATAACTAGATCGATTTCCATTAACAGTGAATAAAATTTTTCGCAGTTCGTTTAATTGATAATGGCCAACTTCAACTGAATGCAGGGTTTCAATGGTCGCCAAACTCTAAGGAGTCAGTAGTCGCCTGCGTGGGGACACAGAGTAATGAGTGATACAGAAGCATATATGTTGAATTAAAAGCATGCCGTGAGTATCAGTGGCCTGCAAAGGGGAAACGGAGGAGAGGGAGTGTGGGCACGTTAAGGGTGGGCGCCCGTTCCTGGACACCCGTCTCAGGGCGAGGGGAGAAGGGAGGAGATGGAAGGGATGACGGGAGCTTGAGATCACGCGCACGCAACAACGTCACCCACCCCCTTCATCTCCCGGAAAGTGGGCCTCCTTCTTTCCCGAGTGCTCCCCGCCCCCTTTTAACTGTTTCCCGATGTGTGCTAATGCGAGCGTCGCCCCGCTCTCAAGCTCCCCTCGCTCTCAAATTAGATGAGGCGGCTGTAACGGTAACAGCCTCTTCAAAAAAAAGTCGTTTTATTTAATATGAGGGGAAACCGTCGGTTTTCCCACCGCGCCACCTCCCCCTGTTCGATCCCTCATCACTTCCCCACTGAATCTCCCCCGGGGAGCTGCCGAAGATTAACAGTCATCCGGTCAAAATACAACACCGTGACGAACATCGTACATATGCATTTGAGAGGCCCCATTCGGCCGGGCAGACTCTAAGGAATAGGGCTTAATCAGTTATATTTATGGTGAAACGTAACCCAAGCGCACGGCTTAAAAGTCAATACACGAAAACAAAGAAATAATACCAGTAGGGTAATTAGCAGCCAGCGTTCTAAAAAGTTTAAAGAAAAATGATGCCTTTGCGTACTTACTCAATTTGACATAAGCTGATAAACCGTAGACCAATGATAAACGGGAAATAGATGAAAGACACCTGGAAAACGTACCTAAGTGCCCTGCGCTGATATCAAACTGAAAAGTTAATGCAAACATCTTGCAACATTTAGCAGTTAAAAAAATATTTCTGTTGGAGATTATTCTGGGCTGATATATCTAAAAATAAATGTACCAAAAGAAAACGATGATTTCCATTTTCAAATTCGCACATAATTTCGGGACGCCGTATACCGTATGCGCTGACGCATCGTGAACGGCCAATCGAGCTGCTTCCCTATATCGTATAAACACGTGCTTAGGTCCTTAAGTGAGAAAAACGAACGAATGATGCAACAATTCCTTGACGGGATTAAATTTACTAGTTTATTGAAAACCAATACTTTGTTAAAAGATATAATTGCATACAAATAAAATATAATTTAAATTCAACGCCACCGTTACTTCAATCCCTTCTTCAGTATTCTTTATATATCAGGTATAACTACAAGCATATATATATATATATATATATATATATATATATATATATATATATATATACATATTTGTTTGCCCAAAGATCCCGCCAAGATTGCAAAAGGGTGAAAAAAGACGCTTTAAATGAAATGGATTCGTAAAAAGCTATAAAATTCATCTGTAACAATTCAATCTCACTTCCAAGAGACATGGAGATAAAATATCCATGAAACCTATAGTTACAAGGAAATAAGAATATAAATCCTTTCAACTTTTTTATAGACATAATACAAGAAATTAAATTTTTCAAGCTATAAAATTTCTCCGTAAGTTAAAATTTAAAATATTGGATTTGTACTTCCTGATACTGCCCGAACAGCCTTCACTCTCTCAAAATATTTATCATATTTTTACTTAATGCCTTCAAAAATCCTGTGTGGAATCAGATACGGTTAAATAAATTAGGTTTCCGTCGAATATATCAATAATCGAACCTGAAAAAGATGTCATGGCCTCTTCTTTTATTCCGTGGTTTTCATAGACTAGTTAACGGATACTTTTGGCTAAGAGGGAAAAAACTATATATATTATTAATCTGCAAGAGTACACATTCATACATTTTCCACGGGGAAATGAGTCACACTCTATAACGCCTACAAGCCATCCCTCTATACAGCTCAAGAGTGGAAGTACGAATAGTACGTATATACTTTTCCTTATTATTGTTTTAATGAAAAGGAGAGTTAATGATATCCAAATTATAAGGAAGGAATAACATCTTCAAAACTATAAAGAAAAATTACATCGTCCTAAAAGAAATGAATTGTATATGTGTATGTGTGTTATATATATATATATATATATATATATATATATATATATATAAACCATCCCTCTATACAGCTCAAGAGTGGAAGTACGAATACTAGTACGTATATACTTTTCCTTATTATTGTTTTAATGAAAAGGATAGGTAATGATATCCAAATTAGAAGGAATGAATAACATCTTCAAAACTATAAAGAAAAATTACATCGTCCTAAAAGAAATGAATTGTATATGTGTATGTGTGTTTATATATATATAAGTATATATATATATATATATATATATATATATAAACATATATATATATATATATATATAATACATAATTATATATATATATACACACACATACATACACACAATATATACATCATTCATATCGATACAGATATAAGGAAAAGGGATAGGAACACATTTGAAAGGCAAACAGAGGGATGGTGGGGAAGGCAGAATCGAGTAGATTACAAGCCTAAAAAAGTTTCCTTTACCCCGACTTGAGCCATAAATCTTTCGAATGGCCGGGCCGATGCTCTTGGCCACTTGAGCTTTTGAAGTAACGTATTGGAAAAGCATCGGCCCGCCAAGTAATCTCTCGTAAAATCTCGTCAAAAGGACACGTTTTATCAAGATGCATAGTAGTTAATTAGGAAACAGCGTATTTAAAACCTGGGAAATATTTTTCAACCTACAAAAATAAAATTCCATTGTAAAGTTAATCATTTTAAATTTAAGGTGTTGGAAACTCGCAAAATACGTCACCTGCCGTCCAACTTCTAAGTTAAGTGACTCAAGTGTCATAACCATCATCACATGCAGTCTACTTGCGGAGGGCATACACATACGTACTTCATCATCCTATTTCCCCAGCACTTCTCTTCAGATCTCCGTACGTGTGTCCAATTTGAAAATCTCTTTAATTTTCAACCTTCTACTTCTTCTCTTCGCATTTCCTTCTACTGTACCTCTCGTCATAAGGCATTAAATAGCTTCGGAACTAGATCTTGGGTGGTTTATGGAATTCCTGTTGCTTTTGCTGATGAAGATTTTGAATGAACTTTCCTTTTCTCGTTAGTCTCTTCAGGACCTCATCATTTCTTACTTTACCAATATCCTGGATATCTTCTTATTTCATTACCCATTTCTCTTAATATTTAATATTCCCCTCTTAACCCAATCTCGGAGCCTTGCATCGTTTTCCATTCATTCTTGGCAAAGGCTCATGTTTCTAAGTAATATTAAAACCCACTCCGGAACAACCACTTTAGCATTCTTTTTCAGAGTGAATTGAATGCTATGCAGGATATTATTATTTTAAATACAAGATATTTGTTATCTTGAAAGGGGGAATCGATATCAGAGGGAGCGTAGAAAAGAGTGGAGTCCAAACTGGTTAGATTAGGGATATGGAATGTTAGCACCATGTTGAGGACGGGAGAAATGGAAAGTAACAAGTGAGAGATGAAGATAGGGAATACAGGTACTTTAGGGCTGTGCAAATTAAGATGGAAGGATAGCGGGGATTAATGGAGTAATGTTTATTGTGTAAAACACAACAGGGGGGAAAGAGGATGGCAAGGGATGGCAATAATATTGAAAAAACGAAGGAGGAAGTGTCTATAGCATAAAGCCTAGTAAAGTAAAGTTACTGATAGAATATTATTACTAGAAGTAGAAGCTGAACTAACGAAATTGATCATTGGTCAGGTATACATATTACCCAGCTATCAGAAGGAGGAATACAGGGTTGCACCCAAAAGTGGTAGGACTGATTTTCTCTGGCGCGAACGAAGCGGTGGAGGGGGGGTCTGCCTGGCAGGGTAAGGTGGAGGGGGCTCTTAGCAACAGATCGGCACCAACCTCAGTCGCCTGCGGGATGTCGTTGAGTGAGGAACCGTTTTAGTGAAGCAAATTTTTTGTCCGCGTCGAAAAACAAAATGAATCTGAATTTAGAGCAACGTTATTCCGTGAAGTTTTGTGCGAAACTCGGGAAGACGGTAACTGAGACCCTCAATATGATCAAGCAGGCTTATGGGGACACTGCCTTAAGCCGTTCCACAGTATTTGAGTGGCACAAGTTGTTTAAAGAGGGTAGGGAGCTCGTTGAAGACGACCATCGCTCCGGACGGCCGTCGACGGCAAGAACCGACACGAATGTGGACAGAGTGAGGACACTGCTGAACACAGACCGACGCTTAACCAGTGAAGAAATTGCAGACCAGTTGGGTCTGTCTGCATCCAACGTCCAACGCATTATTTCACAGGATTTGGCCATGCGCAAGGTGTGCGCCAAGATGGTGCCGAAAATTCTGAGTGTCGACCAACAGGCAACGCGTGTGCGCATTTCCGAAGAAGTGTTAGCCAATTTGCACCGAGATGAAAATTGTTTGGACAATGTGATAACTGGTGATAAAAAATGGGTTTTTCAATATGACCCCGAAACGAAAAGACAATCCGCGGAATGGCACACTTCCGCGTCCCCACGTCCAAAAAAGGCTCGCATGAGCAAATCAAAAATCAAAACGATGTTGATTGTGTTTTTCGACCGTCATGGAGCGGTTCACAAAGAGTTTGTCCCACCAGGGGAGACTATGAATGCGAACTTTTACGTGCAGGTGCTCACCCGCCTCCGAGAACGCGTGAAAAGAGTCCGACCGGCCATCGCAAACTGCTGGGTGCTTCATCATGACAACGCGCCGTGCCATGGCGCGCTCGTCGTCAGACAGCTCCTGGCCAAATACGGCGTTGCCACGTTGCCGCACCCGCCCTATTCTCCCTATCTGGCACCACCGGACTTTTTCTTCTTCCCCCTGATGAAAAGACAGCTCAAGGGACGACGTTTTGACTCGATAAAGGCCGTTCAAGAGGCTTCGACGAGGGTCATCAACGGCATCCCCAAAGAAAATTTCCAGCGGGCGTACGGGGAATGGGAGCAACGTTATACTAAGTGTGTAGCAGCGCAAGGAGCATACTTGAAGATTATAAGTCGATGTAAGTATATCGTCAGTAAAATTCTTGTAAAAAAATCAGTCCTACCACTTTTGGGTGCGACCCTGTACGTCGCCGAGGTATTCGATCGGGCAGATGACATTATTGCGGGTGCTTCTCGAGGGAAATATTTGATAGTGATGGCGGATAAGACCGTGACGGTAGGAGTAGGAAAAAAAGCCGTGATTTAGGGGGACTTCGTTTAGGAAAAAGAAATTAACACGGTGTAAAAGCAAAAAAGCTCTGCAGTAGACAGGAATTATTCATTAAAACACTGGGGTAAAACGCTGCAATAGGCGTAGGTGTGCATAAGAAATATACGGGAATTAATAGAAATACCAGTTAAACTATTATTATGGTTAGACATCGGTTTGGAGTTACTGTTGCGGCATCTCCCACAGTTTCTTTGGAGCTTAATTAATATTCAGAGCTTCCGTATGCGGATTAAGATAATATTTAATAATTATGACTTGTAACGCCCGATTCTAGAGGATAAAATAGGGATGGATGTTGAAAAAAATGGAATGTAGAAGCATTAACTGGAGCAATTAGAAAGGAAAATATCAGCAGACTGTAAATTAAATGATGAATGAGGATTGAGAGCAATGAGATAATAGAGAACCATAGGAATATATAAAATTGGGATATCGAAAAATGTAAACGAAACTAAAGGAGCAGTAAATAAGCAATGAACAACAAAACCATGAATGACGGACGAGATGATTATTAAGATACAAGAGAGATCTAAATGGAATAAGATAAACTCGGAATTATCTAGAATAATTTACAAAGAGATAGATAATAAATTTAGGCGTGAAGTCAACAGGGCCAAAGAACCACGTTGGGAGATGCATACGAGGATATGGAAATTTTACCAAGAAGGGGTGAAAAACAGGCTGTATATCGTTTTACAGGATGGTGGAAGTACTGTCAGGATAAAAGAAAGGAAAATCCGTGCATGCCATCAACGGTATATGAAAAAATATTAACTGGCCTAGAAAACATTTAAGAGAGATGGAATAATACAATGAGATAGCATGTTCCAGGAACATTGATTCTGAGATATAAAGGGTATTAAGAGGCCTAAAATCAAATAATACCAAGAGTATAGATTCAATTCCCGTGAACTACTGAATTGGTTAGCTAAACGTGGAAGGAAGAGTTTTTATGGGATAATCCGTGGCAATTATGGTGGGGAAAATGGTCTGAAAGATTTTGCCATGTCAGTTTTAGTTCAAATACCAAGGAAAGAGAAGACCATATGTGAGGACAAAAGCGAAATAAGCTTGATTTCTCATTAAGCTAAGGTGATACTTATGATCATCATTAAAAGAACAGAGATGAAGGCTAATGATTATGCACGGAACGATAATATTAGCATAGCTCAATCAGAGGCACTAGAGATGCACATTACAGTGATGAGTTCACTGTAAATTAGAAGTATCATGGAAAACAATGAGGAAGTCGAGTTTTTTGATTTTTCGATGAAATGTTTAAGACTTTCCTCCCACAAACAACTAAATCTTGAAGTAGTTCTACGGGAATATTGTTTATCCCCACAGTCTTTTGATATCATTCCTCAATCCCCTCTCTATCATGCTATCGAGTAAGTGTGGACAAAATCTATCCTCATCTGCATCATATTCTCTTTTTATATCGTAGCTTGCTAGCCAAAATTATTTATCATTTGGTTTCTCTATATATTCCTTCCATCTCTTCTGAGTCTCCCATAGTTCAAATAAGAGTTTTTCTAGCTTATCTTTGGTTAAAAGTTTGCATTATCCTTATTAATTTCGGACAGTGCTTTCACCCTCATTTCTTTCACCAATTTCACCTTCCCTTTTTAAATATTCCATATCCTCACACTAAATCTTCCAGCTAGGTTCTTTCACTCGGTTTGTTTTCTGCCTCAGTTTCTTATTTAATTGTTTATACTTCCTTCAACTTTCACCTCTGTACTTACATTATTCCATTTCCTTCTGTCGTCTATCTTCCTGGCAATTTTGTATGTTAGCCATTTTTCCCCATTCTTATATTATCTATAGTTCCTATCTGAAAGTTTTTGTCGGTTTTTAATATCCATTTTTAATATGCTATATGTTCCCATTTTTCCTCTATAGCGCAAGTCTCCCTTTCCTCACCCATGATTTTCTCAACACCTGGCTACACCTTCCTTGCCGATATGGTTATTGCTTCTTCATTTCATTTCCCCAACCGGCTTTCCTGTTTTCTCATATTCTCACCGACGCTTCACTTCATGATTTCTAAATTGTGATCTCAGTCCGCATCCGCTCCCGGGTAATTGTACGAATTGATCACTGTTCATAAATCTGTGACTAACCATGATATAATCTGGCACATTATCGAATTCCCGGGAATCCATATATCGTATGCCCACACTTATAGGGGGATCCAAGCCAAGTGATCATTATGAATAACCCCTGCGTCGCGTAGAACTCAAATGCTTTCACCCCGGGGTCAATTCTTTTCCCTAACCGCAGTCTCGTACCTCACATACATCATCTCGTATTCCTACTGTCAAGTTCACATCCCCTATCACAAGCTAATGTTTCCCTCCGCAAGGACCCGCAATAATTTCCTCAAACCTATCGAGTATCCCGCCGACGCCTTTCTCCCTCCGATTGCTGGGTAATATGTATCCCTGAAAAATTGCCAAGTTCGTTAGTTCAGCTTCTACTTCTACTAATAATATTCTATTAGTAACTTGCTCTAAGTTTAGTACACATCTTCCAATCCTTTTTCGTTTAATATTCTTGCCATCCCACCTTTGCTCTTTTCCCCTCTATTGTGTATTACACTATAATGATTACTCCAGTATTTCCTCCATCTCACCTCGCTCAGCCCTAAAATATCTAAATTTTCTCTCTCCATTCCTCTCCTTATACTCTCCAATCTTCTTGCCCCCATGAATATGCTAATATTCCAAGTTCCTGTTTCAACTAATTTTGTAATTTCTTGAATCTTCAGCGCTGTTGCAGTCGCTTTTGCTTTGCAAGGACTCCTGAAATGATGACCGAGGAAGTCGGTTATGTGTCATTGCTATCGCTAACGCGCTCTCGCTAATCTCATTCAATATCTATCGCACTGTATTTCCGATTAACTTTACAAAGCATACATTCCTTAGCTAACTGACAAACTAGAGCTTGATCATCAGCTAATCTAACTGATTTTATGAGTTCCCCGCCGGCTTTCATTCCTATCTCTGGTTCTTCCCATGCCTCTTAAACCATCTCCTTCACATTTACCTTGAACAGCACAGATGATAATGCCAACCCTGCCTTTCCTCTCTTCCTAACACTGCCCATCCGGACTCCCCGTCTCCCACTGGCACCTGTTAATAGTTACTCTGTTCTGATTTGATAACCCGATGATAAATTTAAAAAATCACAAACTATGTAAATTTCAAACCTGCCTGTGAGCATTGTAATTATGAAAATTACGTATCCCCTCACCCATATCTGCACGTGAATATCAAATAAAATAGTTATAAATATGACTGCCATTTACACAAAAAATGGAAAAGCTATAGACATCTTTGTATTTTTGTAGATAACGTTAGAATTTCCTGCCATACTTAGACGCTAAATAGTAAATCAATTACAATTTACTACTGAATCTTTAGATTAATGAATTTATTGCTACTAAATATTATACCTCATTATGATTTAATTGCAGATATTGTGAGATAAACAATTTTAATTTGGGTCAAAGAGCATTCATAAATTTTAAATATCCTTATCAAAAATTAAAAACGTATATAATGACGAACTATCATTAAAAGTGAAGATAACCTTACTAATGGAGATGAAATAAGGGTTTTTTCAATTATTTATAATTGAAATTTCATATTTAATTGCTACTAATGAATCAAATAGTCCAATCTCATGATGCACTAACATGTTGTAACGTTATATAGAACAGCCGTTATGACTCCAAGTATGTAATTATTCTTTTTGACAAAAATTACTTTTACATGGCAATTTTACCATGATAAGTTCTAGTGGATAATATAAACTGGCACCATCAGATATGCCATTGAGTTTTAGGAGCCAGGATGATTGTAAAAATATTAATTTCGAGATGATATAATTTTTTTGCCGTTAATGTTAAGACAATAGCGCCAACAATATTCCTGATGGAGAAGGTTAATTATGTTTATCGCATCTGGGGGCTTTTATTAAAAAAACTGAAAGGGTGCCCTGATGTTTCTCATTGTTTTATAATTCACAATGATTTTGAGACTGCTGAATACGTATCCGAATAATTATTCAGATACGTATTTTCCCTTCAGAAGAATTCTTTTGGCTGATTTTAGTGATGAGTACCACTGAAAAACATTGAAATATAATATCAAAAGAAATATATTTATAGGAAATTGTCAAAATATTGATTTTAACTATAAATAATACGGCAGGAATGTTCTTTGTCCGTGTTTCATTTGCTTTTACATTAATTTGTGAGGGGAAATTAAATTAGTTGCCATCTCATTCAAGATTTTAAATACGAAAAAGAATCATTAGAAAAGCTAATATATCATTTAAATATAAACTTGGAAATATAATTAGTACCCCTAAGGAACCTATAAAGTAACTAGCTATAAATATTTGTTGGCTGTAGCACTGAAAAAATATCAATTTCCCCGTTTAAAAACAGTGCCAACTCTTACGTAACAATAATTAAAATTGTATTCTCTTCTTTCAGCATGTAAACTCTTAAGCAAAAACGTTTTCTGCTGTCCCCGAACTCAGAATAAAAGGGTTTAGTAATACATTTTAACAACATGACATAAGAGCCTCACTTTCTATTTAGGCGGCGAATATGGAAGATTTAGCTATCAACTTTTAGAGACAAAAATTGTGTAAGGTTTTAATTTTCGTCGGTGCAGCGACACTGTAGTCATTGACTTGTAGATATTCGGTTTTCTTCGTGTAACTGAAAGGTATTCACTATTCCACATCAATACACATACTTTTTGACTATAAATCGCAATTGACGAGAGTATCACACAAAGGCATCCTCATGAACTTAAGTTGATTGTGAGTTCGACTAATTTTATCTTTAAAATCGATATCCTACTTACATGAGTAACTGTTTTTGCTAGCGTAGGAAGAGTAGAAGTAATACAAAAATAATAATTTTAAGAAGAAGACGAAGAGGAAGAAATTATACTGACTTTGTTAGTCAAATTTCTGGTTTTTCTTCTAATATACATAGATTCAGTAACATAGAGAAAGAGCAATAATCATAAATTTAAGAGGACATAAAACTTTAAGCGGTTGTTTTCACAATTGTTTAAAACCAAAATGGTAATAATTCCTTTTTCTTTAGTTTTCTTATGCTCTGAAACATGGCCTTCTGCAATATTTCAAATCATATCACAACCTTTTCAGGATACTTAGACCATTCAAAATTTTAATGAAAGGCATGAATTTAGTGGCGGGAATTCTATGCAGGCCGCTGTTCAATGAAACTATATTTTCACTATCCTGAGCTATCCTCGGAAATCCAAATTTTTAAAATGAATTCAATGTGAAAAATCATCATGATATCACGAAGAAACGAAACAATAGGGAAGAAATACACTAAATGACAAACTTCAAAACCTGTAATACCTCATTTTGCTAATAAAATTCTGCAAGGTAAAATTAGATTCCATGGCTCTCTAATTTGAAAATAATAAACCGTAACGTAACACAAACGTATCGCATTACTCGATTATAGGTACATTTTTGTTGTATTATTTATTATCACACTGGTAATTATCTTCAAATGAAATTTCTGCCATTATAAATATTTCCAATTAGTCCTTCCTAACCTAAAGAACTTATTGAAGCTTCTATAATTCAGCGGCAAACGGCATTACAATTGTTTTATCTTCACCAAATTTAAGATCAATACAAATTTCAAAATTATATTCGCAAACTCGAGAAGTTCAAATGGCCCGTCATGTTCCGGGATTGAACTGGCCACGGTGCTACATTTTGCAATCAGGTTTCGGCGGGGAATATCCACAGGATATTTTCTTCCCAAAGCATCATGTGAGCGAGAATTTTGATTTACACATATAGTATTACAAAGATTTCGGGATTCTCCACGTCACTCAACGAAACCAAATGCTCCAAATGCTTTCAGCCGTAAATTCATGGGAAATGAATGCGCAGATGCCCACACAACACACCAATAAATTACACTTTTCTAACTTAATGAATATGTTAATAAACTATAACTTTATGTTATATATTGTTAAAAATTACTTGTGAAATACTACAGTATTAGTATGTCAAAAAACGTATTGAATGATATGTTATTTGAGTAATATTTGGCAAATAGTAAATATTACAGAAAGAAATAATGAAATTCTTCCCAGCCGTGTCTTCAAAAGTTTTCTAATTTTACATCTAGCTATATGAAAGGATATAATAAATATCCGCGACGGACGTACTTTACAAGAATAGATTTCCTACCTTCACCCACAGAATTTAAGGAATTGCGAGTGCATCTTTTCCAAGCCCTTTCCCCGTTGCTTGGCTTTGAGCATTACAGGTGTATTGCAGCCATTGTGCAGCTTTAGGACGCAGCTGAGGCAACATATACTAGTGAATATCATAAGCAAGAATGGAGATAATAAATAAACTCCCGAATCAAGTAACTACTGTACTTCAGGCTGACTGCATTAAAATAATACTTCCTCAAGCCTAAAAGGCTAACCCTTTACGGCTTAAGGAAATATTACTTAATATGGTATGTCTCAAAAAGGGTCCATTTTATCCTTTCTAATGCACTTCCATAATTGCAAATACTGTGATAAGAAGCAGATAATAACAGGTCTTTAAAAAACCCCTAATGTGATAGGAAGGCATGTGTTTCCTTTAATACTGAAATATGAATGAAGTTAACTGGAAGTAACAGAGTATCATTATTCCATTTTTTTGGCAAAATTGAGAGAGAATTTAAATGAGATTATGCCAAAAATACAGTGTCCGCACAATATGTATTGGGACTGGTTCCAAAAATGAAAATGCATTGCAGTTATTCTTTCAATTACTTAATAATCTTCAGAATACATTCCTCCTGCATCGATACACCTAGTTCGGCGCGTCTGTCACTTGTCAAAAGCCCACTGGAAGTCGGTTTCCGGAATACTGTTGAGAGCCTTTGTCGTCGCCGCTTGAACCGCCTCGATGAAGTCGACCGATATCCTTTGAGCTCCTTTTTAGCTGTCCTTTGAGGTAATGACACTGTCGATAAAATCTTCCTGGACGCAGTCCTAAATTTCTCGCGAAATTTCCACCCGCGACAGTTTTTGTTCCACGCTCAAGACTTTCGGCGCCAGCTTCGCGCACACTTTCCTCATCGCAGGATCCTTTGTTACAATGGTGTTGACGGGCCCGACTGAAAGGCCGGTCTCCTCACGGATAAGGGCGATGGCTAAACGCCTGTCAGATCCCGAAACTTTTTTCACATTGGCCACCCCAGTATCGGTTCGAGCGGTCGTCGGGCGTCCGACGCGGTGCTCGTCTTCGACGAGCTTCTGGCCTTCCTTAAGCATTTTGTGCCAATCAAAAACTCTTGTGCGGCTTAAGGCATCATCTCCATAAGCCTCTTTAATGAGTTCAAGGGTCTCCGACGCGGATTTCCCGAGTTTAACGCAAAACTTCACAGCGTAGCGTTGCTCGGCGGTGCGCTCCATGCTGGCGCGACGGCACCACAAACAATCGCACGTCACAATAATCCACCTTATGTCTCAACGCATGCCCAAAGGCTGTGGAACCCGGGCACATGGTAACTCATCAAGTCAACGTTTTTTCAGCGCGGAAGGTGAACTGAATGAATTGACCTTCCACCACGCGAGTTTTAGGTGATAATTCAGAACCAACACAGAAAAAATTAACGTATTTGACATTAAAAAATTGTATTTTTAATTTATTCTACAAATGCTCATTATTCATTCTTGTATGTTTAAAGCTTTGTAATTTGTTTTAAATAATGGGATAATATCTCAAATAACTTAGGTAAAGAAAACGAAATAATTGATCATATAAATAATATGATAATACGATACTTGTAGTGTATGTTTTCTAGAAGGTCTTTGCTAGGTTTGACGTAATTTAAGGGTCATTTTTTATATTATAACGCTTATTACACAGGTCAAAATAAATAACATATTTGACAATGAATACCCGTAACCTATTTTTTATTTCTGTTTCCTGTTATATTTGGCATAAATTTTAGAATTACCTGATGTAAATACTTGAGTTAAAATTCTTTTCCCATTATCAAATAAAATTTAATTTAAAATTGATACTGACACTCAAATGTTCTAATTTGGCGACCAATGTCATGAAAATAATTTTCAAGTACAAAATTTAATATTTAGTTTTTCAAATTTAATGTATTTTTATCCGGCCAATAATGAAATATTGGCAAGTTTATTAATATATAGTAGAGTATAGCATACACAAAAAATGCTTTTGAAATTGAAGGTCTAAATATCCTAAAACCAAATACCAGCATTTTAACTAGATATTTGGCATAATTAATTGAACGTCCATTCCCATTTACAACATTTATTGTTCAAACTTATTTCTGCTCTATTATGACGGCTGTAATTGCTAGCGGAATGGTAATTGTGTGCATTAATTCACAAATATATCATCAGAGTTTAAGCCGTACGTGCAGGAAAAATGTATTAGTTACTTTCAGTAATACATTTTTAATAACTGCATCCTCCAATATTTGTTGCCCTCCAGTCGACCTTGCTTATTTTAGAGTTGTATTTATGAAGGTTTGTGGCATACCTGAAGTTTTGAGTAGGGCAGAAATGAAGCTAATTTTCAGAAAAGTACACAAGATCAAATATGGAAATTTTACTTTACATAGTCTTTACGCTTTGTGTACATTCACATTATGCACTTTTAAGCCACTTAATAAAAGAGTGCTGAACAAAACGAACACAAAACCGGTGAACAGAAACTATCCGCGCCAAAGAGAAACTCAAACATCCCTCGTCTTCTCTTAGTTCGCGTAGAAGCTGCATAGAGATTGCTGTAGTCCGAGGGCGACATTGAATTACTAACGCCTCAAGGTTCTCCCGCTAGGTGCCACGAGCGATCAAAGAGTGCGTTGACCTCATTTCTTCTATCACGGTGAACAACCACAAGGATCTTCACTGCCTCGAATGAGGGTTATGAATTCGTTCAAAATTTCTAGAGGATCACCATGGCTAAGCATGAGCCTAGGCGCCTTCTCACTATTCTTGGTCTGTGTTTTCTAGCACTACGGTAACTTCCATCTTAAGAGTAATTAAAACTTCCTGATGGTGAATTTTAAGGCGTGATGTGATGCAATTGTAACAGGATTAATGAGCAAATAATTGCATTTCTAAGCTGTAGAAATCAGTTCATTATGATCTAGTTTCGAGATTCCTGCTTCCTCTCCAGGTGTTTCTCAGTCATCACATTAAGATGATAGAGCGAAATCGAAGTCTGGGTGATAATAGCATAATTTTTACAGTGAAAAATGTATATTTCAATTATCGTTTTACATTAGTATTCAGTTCTGCCTATTTCCTGCTCTTCATTTAATACCCTGGTGAGTGTGGATGTATTTTCCGGGGGTGTAATTGCCTGAAGAATTGCGCTAATGACCAGAGCGCCAGGGGTCGATTCCCAGGCATGCGTCTAGACACCCTCGGATTCACCCAAGCTGTATGATTATTCGGACACCAGATATTCAAGGGAAGCCATGGGTGGCACAATTGATGGAACTGACACCCGTGCCATGATCTACTGCAAACTCAGAAGTAAATGGATCATGATTCGCACATGATTAGTTCCCGTTTACTAGAATGAAAAACCAATCACTAGGCATATCGCTAGGAACAAAAATCATAAGTAAATATTCAAGATTCACGGACTAGGATATCATGAATAAATGGAGCTATCATGTTGGCGAATCGATCCCGATCACAAATCACGAACAGTAAATGACAAATTCACGCATGGTGCAAATCAGACATTAGACCGCAGAGGCATTGCCCGCTGGAAGCTAATTAATGAGGCGGATGAGGTAACTCACATGTTTATTGGAGGGAGTAATTGACGACAAAATCTTCTCCGTTATACCTCATATTATATTAATAATCGAGTAATCTTCCAATTAGAGTCAGATTTTGGCACGGCCCCTGAAAGCTATTATACAGCTTCGTGGACTTTTAGAGCAATCCTACGCAACTTGAATTATTTACCGATCGACAACCTGAAGCTCTTAATTGGCATATACCTCATTCTATTTCTTCCTCTTTCCCGTTTTCAGAAGCTCTCCTTTTATGTGTCTTCCAGTGGTCTACTACCAGTATCTCTTCCACTCACCTCGGCTGTCTTCTTCGAAATTTTAAAAACCCTTTTCAGTCTTCTTCTCAATCCAGTTAATTTTTCCAGCATTCTCTGAGCAACGACTCAGTATCTTAAAATTATTCTGTCAATAAGATACTTTCTGAGTCGTACATTTCAATCCTAGGTTACACATCAAAGTCGTTATTAATATTTAAATTTATTTCTTTATCCTACCGATCAGCAATGTTCACATTCCTGTTAATTCCTCTATTTTACACGCATTTCTTCCCCTAAAACCCTTACGTTTGTTCCCTATTTAATGAACACTACTTACTACTTACACTATTATTTCGCCTGCTTCACTAGAGAGAATCCTATTAATATCGTTTTCTTATGTTTAGCTACATTAGAAATCTCTCACCTTTGTTGTACATTGTTTAAAACTGATTAATTTGTTTCTTCCGAATCAATTATACGCCCAGGGTTTCCGCTTGTACATGTATCCACTATATATACTTATACTCGTCTAAATAATATACTGTCATGTACGTGAAATGATGGTATGCTATTATTCGTGCCTCAGTTTAAAGTTATATCCAGTATTCATTATCTGCTATAACCTCACTGTTTTGTTTCTAATGATTAATCTCATACATCTTGCAATGATTATGGTCATGAAAACTGTTATATTTTAGCTGGCAGGCTAATTATTGCTTTAAATCTAATTGTCTTGGTTAAATTCTATTCCTCCTTTCATTCCTACCTCCATCGCTATAAATGTTTTATTTTCAGAATACAATTTTAAAAGAGCGATTGATAAAGGCCGAATACTTTATCCACCTATATTAATCATTGTCTATGACGAATACTTGTGTGCCTCATTTATATGCTGTTTAAGAAGAAGTATGTTTAGAATAACCCTCTAGCCCTAAA
This sequence comes from Hetaerina americana, assembly GCF_022747635.1. Classification (NCBI taxonomy): domain Eukaryota; kingdom Metazoa; phylum Arthropoda; class Insecta; order Odonata; family Calopterygidae; genus Hetaerina; species Hetaerina americana. The sequence continues at coordinate 30,611,573 of NW_027286763.1, forward strand.
ATATTTTATTTACTTTAAGTGATGTAATGACAACCGCGAAAGAATTCTTGAAAAGCGTGAATGGTATTTATATTCTACATTATTTCTTATTTGTATTATTAATGTATGACTTCACTCTCCACAAACTTTCCATTTGTATTCCTAAACTCAGGTTGATCATCATCCTGAAAGCTGTTTGCCCGGGTGTTCTACTCAGAAGGATCTCGGTGGTCAAGCTTGTTCTTAATTCTATACCTTTAAAAGGAGTAATGCAGCAGTAGTATTCATCTTTGAATGGAATACTTAATTTGCTCATTTTCTGCATGAAAAATCCTTTATATTGTATATTCTTCATTTTTTTACTAATAATCATCTACATTTCATTGTACAGCGCAGAAAAACAAAAGTAATATTATTATGCCCTGATTCGCTGGTGAACGAAATTTGCAAAGGCGTCTAAATATGAAATTATATTCACGAAAATAAAATATTTACACGCACATATTCATATAATAACTTTTATGATATCCAATGAAGAACACGATCTACATTTCAATAGCGTTTGTGTATCTGTATTTGTGAGAATATGTTTCAATTTACGCGGTAGTCCAGGGGTTGACTGTTAAATTACTGATCAGACTTTTCTGCGTTTTTTTTAGTTATTATCCGTTCAGTTATCTTTTCAGCTGATTCATGGTACTAACAAGAAGGAAAATCAATCTACCCTGCCTTTTACCCACGATATGGCCATTTTACTTCCGGACATCAGTGTCCTTAATCATGCTCCATTTTACATGCCCTTTTAAACTTTCACTTTCTTTCGTTGCCTCGGGCGTGACTTCATGGAATCGACTTAACATAATGAAAAGAGAAACTTTGTAATTCCACATAGATTCTATGTGGAATTACAAAGTTTCTCTTTTCATTATTTCACATTCTTCGCCAAGAGCAGGTTTTTAAGTCAAGTATATTTCTTTTATCTGATTTTCAAATAATTCATCTCTCTGCCCGATACTCTTCCAAACTTTACTCTTTCCTGTATCATTACTAACGCTTTAGACCATATGAATATTTCAGCATGAAAGCCATTGTCCTCTGTCACTCTATTAATCAGATCCATTGAATATTTTGTATCTTGTTGTTTCTAAGATAGGTGAAGGAATCCGCCTGCTCTTAATTTCTCGCGTATAAATGGATTATTTCCCTTCAATTCCACTCCTCTCTATGCTGATATTATATTTCCTTCTATCAATATTTTACTATACCTATATAACCCTGAAAAAACCATAAACACAGTAATCAACCCGAGGGTTGGTTTGGCAGTCCAGGTGGTAGAGCATTGGACTTCTGACCGGAGTGCCCCGGTTCGATTCCCGGGAAATTACTTGGGCACCTGCAGCTCCACCCAAGCTATGTGCTTTTTCGGGTGCCAGATCTTCCTGGGAAACCATAACCGGCACAGGGAAAGGAACTGGCCCCTCTACCCTGATGTGTGAATTCCACACGCCGTCGGGCGTAGTACCGGGTCAACTCTACCATCACCTACCAAACCGACCTTCCGGTTGATTACTGTGTTTATGGTTTCTTATGGTTTAATTTTAATTGATGCAACTTCATAAAGTTTCTTTTAAGGAAGTCTGTATCACGAACCATTTTTCATGTTGCCCAAACTGCTATTTTTTCCATATCTCCTCGTTAATCGGCTGAATTATAACTTTTTTCTTGTAAAGTCCTATTAGGTAAGTGTAGGTTTACCATGGGTCCCACGCATATAGCAACGAAGTGGTACATAGGTACCATGGTTTACCATGAACCTCTTAGCTATGGCTAATATGGCAATTAGTATTCAAATACACCGTTATATTTCATTATTTATCTCGAGCAAGAGATATTTTGGATCTAGTAGTCAGAGTAAAAGCACCGTGGGATACTTTCTTTGGGCTGCCACATACCAGAATATTAAAAGCATCGCTTACAATAAAAAAACTCTGCCACGGTTGAAGCTTAGTTACACTACTGTTACTCGACCCTCATTCAGGACCAAATTATCCCTGTGGTTGCAATAGAGATGCCAGTAACCAACTAAAGAAATGAAATATTATAAACCTAGTTATCCTAATTAAATCTGTTCATTATGTTATGATGATAATAGATAAATGGACACCAATTACTCCACAGATCAGTATTGAGAATTCTTTTGAAAGTTATAAGTTTTGAGGAATTTTCTGTATATTTCTGTGATAATAGATCAAAGAAAACGGAAATAAATCAGAATAAAATGAATGAAGGAAAAATACATACGTTAGTTAGCCTAGAACATCGCATAATGAAGTTTAACACGACGTCTAGTGGATTTACAATAAATATTCATACGCTTTTGGTTCCTGAGTGAGTAAAGTTAAGAATGTTCATAATAATTTACCGAAGGAATTCTAATTTTTTTGCTGGAGCTAAGAAACATACGATTCATAGACATAATCCTAAATTCCTATAAATTTAAATGAGGAGTTAATTTTGCTCCAATAGATTTCTCCTATTACTAAATGAAGGCATCTACGCATTCCCAATCTCGTCCAAATAAAATAAGAACCGTTTATTGCTTAAACTCTTATACCTTCTATTGTTTTGGTACCTTTTCTAATATCATTATCCTAATAGTTAATTTATTTTAACTAGAATATGGTATTTAATTAGTATTCTTATCGTATATGATCTACATCCTGATTTCAGTACAATACACAACTTTCCCGAAAGTTCGGTTGAACGTAAATTATAAATTCTTGAGCCACATTCGAAAGTTATGAGGAACAGATGTAAACTTATAACGCTAAAATAAACTTTGCCAAAATTAATCATGGTATTATAATGTAGCAATATATTTTGAATAAATATTTGCTAGTCCTAAGATGTTTACAATTTTCATTTCCTATTGCATAAATTATGGTAAAAGAGGCTAAAAATTCATTTGAACAAGATTGTGACCAAAAATAATCACTATTTGAACATAATGAGTGAAGTTTTTGAATTTGTATAATAAGTGAACTTTATGTACAATATGAGGAAGGAAGGGATTAAGAATCAGAAAATTTTGAGATGATTCATAACGGATAAAATGCAAAGAATTTTTTTTAAAGCAATCTACCGGTTAAGGTAGGTTTTTGGATGGACATAACTACCAAACAAATATTTTATTACTCCTAACAAAACACAAAATCCATCATCCTACTCTATATCAGGTCCCTCTTCATCTCTGAGTACTTTCTTCCTCCCTTCATCCCGTCCAACATCCCTATCATGTTCCTTCCCTTTCCTCTTTTGCCCAACATTCTACCCTCTATCACAGTCTTCAACATCCCACTGCCGGTCAACACCCACTTCATCCACTTTTCCTGCCTCCATAGGATTGCTCCCAACAAACCCCTCTCTTCGCCCACCATACCAAGTACTTACTCATTTGTTTTCTTCTCTGTCCATTTCACTTTCTCCATTCTTCTCCACACCCACATTTCAAAAGCCTCCAGTCTACGTCTATCCTCCTGCTTCAATGACCACGTTTCCGCACCGTACATAGCTACGCTCCATATTAAAGTTTTTACGAGTCTTTTCTTAACATCCTTACTCAAAGTCCCTGTCATCAACTCCCTCCTCCTTGTGAAAGCCTCTTTGCCTAGCGCAATTTTTCTCCTTACGTCCCTACTACTTTGACCGTGTTGGTCCAAAACACTACCGAGATACGTAAACTGCTCTACCTGCTCTAGTTTTTGCCCTCCTATTTTAATGTTAAGCTTGGCCTTTTTCTTTCTAGAAAATCGCATAACCTTAGTTTTCTTAATATTGATTCTCATCCCATACCTGTCGCACTGAATTTCCAATTCACTCAGCAATGCTTGCAGCTCCTTGGCTGACTGACAAACTAAAGCTTGGTCATCAGCAAACCTAACTGATTTTACGAATTCCCCGCCCACTTTCATTCCTACCTCGAGTTCTTCCCATGCTTCTTTGATCATTCCCTCTACATACAGGTTGAACAGCAACGGTGATAATGGGCAACCCTGCCTTACACCCCTTCCTAACACTGCCCATCCTGACTCCCCGTTTCCCACCCGCACCTGAACAGTCTGAGACAAGTACAGGCTGCGGATTAGCCTCCTTTCCCTCCAATTTATTCCTATTTTCTGCAATATACTCATTAGTTTTTCCCATATTCACTCTATCAAACGCTTTTTCGAAATCTACGAAACAGGCAAATACCTCCTGGTTGTGTTCTATATTCCTCTCGATTAATAATCTCATTACTGCAATGGCATCACGCGTACCTCTCCCCTTCCTAAACCCAAACTGATCATCCCCTAAGTAATCATTTGCCCTACTCTCTATCCTTTTGTTTATGATCCTGAGAACAACTTTAGCTGCGTGGGATATCAATATCGAAAAATATGATGCAAAGAATATGTTATATAATTTAAGTACGAAAAACAACAGAACGGAATTAGAGAAAAAGCTATAAAAGTAAGTAACAAAGCTTAAACAATCGAACACATGAGTGACTTAGAGGCAAGGGCCCTGCAGTTGTCATCTCATGATACCCTTGACAAACTGAATCGACCGTAACAACCGAGAAGAAGACAAATAAGAGTACCAAAATAAATAAAATAGTGACTGGGAAAGTTACGACGAAGTTAAGGGCAGAGAAATTAGAAAAAATAAATCGGGAGATGATGTAGGAAACAAACCATAGATGTTTTCAGGCTGCGCTAGGAATAAGGGAAGGATAGCGGGGATTATTGAAGCGAAAAGTCAAGAGTGATAAACAGATCTAAAATAATAGGAATGAGATCCAGCGAGGTGTGGCAGCAGCATGGAACGAAGAGGTAGGAAGAAGCGTAGTAAATATAGAGATGGTGGATGATGAAATATTTTAAACAGAATTTCAAAGCTGAATCAACGAACGTGGTTATAATTCAGATGTCAATGCTGCAAAGCTACCGCTGGAAGGAAAAAGTCGGCAAAGCATATTATGAATAAAGGGAAATAATTGTGTGTGTTCCTTGATGGGCACATTTGATAAAGATGTAGGATTGGAATTCAAATAGTGGCGCTCTTGTGAGAGGTGAAAGCACTTCTAGGAGGTAAGAAGTAAAGATATCAAATATGCATCAGGAAAATTGTTAATTGAACCTCAACCTTAATCTCAAACGAGATATGAAGATAGAAAGAGTGTATAGAGGATCTATACGATAAAGACATGAAGCCAGCAAGGCTAGACGGTAATAGAGATTAAAAAAATGAAAATGAAAGAGTATGACAGCAAAAGAAGAGCACACTGAGCAGTACCAAATCAATTAGAACGGCGGCTTGGAATATTACGACCATTTTAATGACGTGAATTTTATAACTAGGCAATTTAGATTTATACACATTGGATTTATAAAGGAATGATATTATTCCAGAAAGTTTACACACACACAATATGACGCATATGGAGATACCTTCAGTCGACACATCCCTGATCACGAGATATAAAGGTCACTAATGGAATTACAGTCAAACAAGATTACGCGTATACAAGATGCATAAAGGATACAAATGTATAAGGTGCCAGAAAATAATATTTTGGGTTTATGAAAACTTGGCAGGAAGAGTTTTCATGGGAATATCCCAGAAAAACTGAATGATCCGTGGCACTTAACTTGCAGGATCTTGGCCAAAAGATTTAGTCATGGAAGTGTTAGCTCCCATCCCAAAAAAAAAGGGAAAGGCAGCCATTTGTAAAATGCTATGGAACAATAAGTTTCGAACGCAGCAAAAGTTGTCAGTTGAATCATCAATGGAAGGATAGAGAGAAGGACTAATGATTACTCAAGGGATGATCAGTTAGGGTACAACGAAGGGAGGACGGTATGCCAAATTAGTAATAAGAGGACTAATAGACAGGAATATAGAATGCAATCAGGTTGATTTGTTTTATAATTTCCGAAAAGACGTTCGGCAGCGTAAACTGGGTAGTATTAATGCGGTCACTGCAGGAAATAGGAGTAGGTTCAGATGCCATTCGAAATAAAATAATCAATAATTTAAAGGAAGTAATTGGAGATGTTAAAAGGAAAAATAAGATATCATTACAAAGATTATCTAAGATAAAATAAACGAAAATACAAACTTTTTCGAAGAATGGAGAGGTTAGTACAGGAAACAATCATAAGTTAAAGGGGTTGACTAATTTTGATAGAGAGGGCTGATTTCAGAGACGATGCGAAAAGATAGAATAACTGAAAAAACAAGGAAACTTAAAATTAAAAAAAAATAATGGTTATCAGGGGCAATGAGATAGCCAAGAAAAGTAAGCTAAGAGAGAACATTAAATAAAAATTATTTTGATCGGGAAAGAGATCATGCAAACATGGATGTTGTATATTAGGGATTTATATGATTCACAAGGTGATCATACAAGGCTTGTCTGGAAAGTCAGTGTTAATGTGATTAAGAGATGAATAATGGACCAGAGATAATAAGGAGTGAATTGGAGAAGTCGATAAAGTATCTCAGGAATAAGGATGCATTTGGTTATGATAGATAACCAACTGAGGCTTCAAAAGCATTATGATCTAATGCAGTATACGTTATGGATTAACCAATCTAGTCTACAGAAACAATGACTCGGGCATATGGCCTAAAGAGTTAGTTACCAAAATAATTTTATTTATCTTACCAAATAATCAAAGGAAAAAACCCCGAGGTTATTAGAAAATTATATTTATCACCTATTTAAAAAAATATGGAAAAATAACCCGTTTCAGAGAATAGACAGGAATATTGCGAAATATTTTAGTGAAAACCTGCCTCAATTATTGAGAGATAGAGAAACACGAGATGCAATTGTACGTCTAAGGATGATAGGCAAAATAATATTATATGTGAATCAAGACGTCCATGTATACGGGATCTGTCCCAAAAAGTAAGCAAAACGATTTTTCCTGGTGACTGGAGTGCGGACGATTGGAGTAAGACGATTTGTGGTGGGAAAAACTATGAGAGTTTTTCGAAATGAACACGTACCGCGTCAGTTGTCTGCGATCCGCTACAGTCGGCGGATCGTTGCTAGACTCAACCCCTGTTTGAGGGTCGCATCACAAATTCACGATGCCACTTTCCAAAGAGCATTGATACGAGATAGAATTTTGAGTTAAACTCGGGAAATTGGGTTCAGAGACCATGACCATGATCAAGGATGCTTATGGAGATGGAAAAATGTCCCAAGTGATTGTTTTCTGCTTGAACAGGATGTTCTGGGAGAGTAACGAGGAGGTTGACGAAGAAGAATGCCCTGAACGTCAATCAACAACACAGTGTAATGAAAAGGTGCATAATGTGAGACACATTCGATTCTGATTGCCTTCCACGGGGCAGGATGCTAGTAGAGTGCAATATTTGGAAAAAACACAGTGCATTGCATTCATACAGAAGATTTAGTCAGGAGACAGTTGTGCCAAGATGGCCCTAAGGTGAGGTTGGAAGACTGCTTGTATGACAATCTTTCCTTGAACCTGTTGGACCAATGTGAAAATGACCCGAATTTTTTACAACACATTAACATTACTAGCGGCGAGACATTGGCCTTTCCGTACGACCCAAGTACAATCCCCTTGAACTCAATTTTGGACCCCTGTCAAAGAGACCTTAAAGAGTTGTCTGAACGAGATTCCCGTCTACGCCTTCAAGGGAGTGTACCAGAAGTATGGCAGAGGCACTGACATCTGTATGATGATGCGGAAGGGTGCTTTTTTGAAGAGTTTTAGTAATTTGTACTTGTACTTTGATCAGCAAATTTTATTCCGATTTATTTTACTTATTTTTTGGGACAGGCCATTTACATGTATACTTTGTCAAATGGGAGAAGGAATTAAATAGAGCAAACTAAGTGTGCTGCTGAGGACTTAGGAAAACACTGGTATATAATTGAAGGATAAAAAAATAAGAAAAGAACTGTAGGCATTACAAAATTGGTGGTAAAAATAGGAGGTTATGAGTCGTATAAAATAGGTATCGGAAGGGATGTTAAATAAGGATGCAGTATTTGAGCAACTCTGCTCGATATAAGAGCCGATTCGTATTTTCCGTTCAGCTTACTCCTAAGATCATGAAAAAACAAGAGGCATTGATGTGCGAGAAGAAAAACATAAGACCATGAAATATGCTGATGATCAAGCAGTACTGGTAAAATCAAAAGAGAAAAAACGGTTTACGATGGAGAGTATTGTAAAATTGGGGAAAATATTCGGAATAGGCAAAAATGTTAGCAAAGCAAAAGTGTTAAAAGTTAGTTGAAATGCAGCCCTTATTGACATAATTGTTGAGCAAGTGCATCATTTCAGTACTCTAGATATTTACACATGGGATTGAAGATATACTGAGGAAATAAGTGCGATGATATAAATGGGTAAGAAAACTTTTGAAAATGTGAATGGAATTTTCAAATCCGGTAAATTTTTAATGAAATGGAGAAAAATATTGGCTAAATGTTCTGTTTGGAATGTGCTGTTAGGCAGTAGCGAAATATCGACAGTTAAAAAGAAAGATGATGAGTACTTTAAAGTTTTGAAGTGGCTGTGGAGAAAAATCCTTCAGTTAGAGTGGGCTGATAGATCAATGCATGCGGAATCAATGATTTAAATAGACTAGTGAAGAAAACTGCGGAGATAACTGAAAACAATTACAGAATCTCTTCACAGAGAGAAATATTGAAGATAAGAAAGAAAAGAGACACAGAAGAGCTGAATTGCTTTCTGTCATAATAAATGACAGATTACCAGTAAAAGAAAGGAGATGCTGAGGACTAAGTGCGATGGAGGACATCAAGTTGAAACCTGTCGAAAGAAAGTTCCACTTAAGAGAAATAGAAAATCAGCGAAATCAAGTTTATGCTTCTATTAAAATCGATTCCCAATAATCGAAAACCGGGTGAAAAATTAAATGCATAGATTCTTCCGCTTCCCAAAACACCACGAAAGGAATAAGGAATTATGAACCAGGTTACTGTTTGAACGTTTCAAATGATGAGTAACGAAGAACCAAGAATTTACCACAAATTTTGAACGAAGTGCCCAAATCGAAACCATGAGTTTCGTATACCTAACTTTTTCCAGCATTTTCAACTGGATGATATAAATACGGATTAGAAATATGAGCTTATGTACATCAGATTAATTTGAAAAAACTAGCCAGCACATTTTCATAGACTCACCTGAGACAACTCATATGAGAGCATAGGAACTTCATTATCAATGGAACACATGATGCTGGCATACAATTTAATAGCGTTTCATTAAATATGATTCAGCGCTTTTATTTCACACTAATTTTACCCATCAGTTGAAAATGAGAAAAATACAGGATGTACATATCGGGTGCTAGTACATTCGATTCTACGACCAGCTTGCCTTCCATAATTTATATAAAGGATCTGACGATTGTTAATAATATTTCCATAAGAGCCAAAACTAATTCTTATCCACAGCCATAAAAATTCGAACGTTTCTATTTTTTTATTTAATTCATGGATACATCCAAAAATTTAGAGGAAATAATCTTCAATATACTGATTTTTGGAAGTAACTAAATTAAAGAAGGGTGAGAAAGTGAAATAATCACCATGGATTGCGAGATATTGGGGTGAGTGAGAAGTGAAGTACAGAAGATGTAAAATGAGGATTAAAAATTAATTCATTTATATTATAATATATTATATTATTTAGACATATGTTACAAGTTTGCAGTTTTTCAGGGGGTAATATACATTCAGTTTTCATTTGTGCATATAATTCCACACGACATGCATATTTTACGTGCATTACATCTATGCATAACATTTTCAATTAATGAAACTATCATAGAAACTTTTTGAATGAAAAAATATATTTACGTAGCTTGGGAAGGGCTGGAATAGTTCTGTAGGGTGACTGTTCCAGCTAATGATCGTTTTGTTGAGAAACAAATTATTTATCTTTGCTCTTAGCGCCCGGAATTTCCCCTTGTATTTATGGCCATTTCTCCCAATAAAATTAGGATTTCCGACGTCCTCCGCGAATTTCCCCCAAACTTTTTCTTCCGTAATAATATGGAGCTTTCCATAGAGTCTGATTCTTTTTCTCCGAATTTGCAAAGATTCCCAGCCCAGTATTTTCAACATTACTGTCACATTCCCCGTCCTCCTGTGCTTCCCCAAAATATATCTGGTAGCCTTTCTCTGTACCTTCTCTATTACTTATTACATTCTTCTCACCCTAATCTCTCACCCACCGATGTGATCTCCCCTACTTTAACATATTCTGTAGGGTTAAATATGTATGCACAATCAAAAAGTCGTGAAATCGCGAGAAATTCATTTTGTCAATTTCTAGTTTGGGTCTTCATTACAATCATACATAATAATATTTTTTTATCCTTCGAACATGTCTAATGATATGTAATATATTTTTAATAATATACATGAAAAATAAAGTGTTTCCTTAGCGGAATTAAACAATCAAGTTTTGCACATAAACATTTATGGATGTGGCGATTTTTTGAAAATTGAAGAAAGTAGTCCTCTCTCAGACACCAAAGATTATAAAAAACCATTACAATTATAAAAAACGCACACCAATTCTCCAACCCATTCTCAACGTATTCTTCCAAGAACCGGAAGCGAGTATAAATAAAAACTTATTCGAACCTTCAAATACTAATTCATTTTCGTATGATTACTGCAAGTTTATTTGGAATACCAACAGTTCCGGATGAATCGCTGATACATAAGGTGCTGAAAAGCTAATAAAACATCAAAAGAAATATATTAATTAATACTTGATGGGACGGATTTTTTATTGTTGGGGTAATTCAAAGTAAGCTACTCGCTCTTTCGGTATGACTTTAAATTATTATTGTTATCCAATACTGTTTGGGATTGCCTCGAAAATTGATTATTTTAGAAATATTTTTCTCAGCTTTTACTTTCTCGGAACAAAATCAGTGACCTTACATAACGTAGCCAACGGAAACAGTAAGCATTTCGGAACAATTTGATTTCTGATTAAAAAACGGGACAGCTCAGCTGGCTGCTCAAAATCATTCCAGCTATTCGTGGCGCCTCGCTCGAAGACAATTTAATTAGTATCTCAAGTCCGCTAACGAATGAAATGGACTCTGGTCGTCAGTAATGCATCGTGGATTTTGGGGGAACACCGTCCTGAGGGAACTTAGTTGCACGGCAGAAGCCACATGTGACCTGGTTTTAAGGCCAATTGATCTCTAACCAACGAAACTTCAACCGCTCCTTGGGTCTTTATACATTTAATGAGCTAATGCAGAAATTACGAGCAGGACCACTCTGCGGCAAAATTAACGGACGTTTTCCAAATGACATCTATTCCAAGATAGGGAAAGGAGTAACCGAAATAAAATGAAATGGCAGGCCATATAACCGTGCTAAAAGCTAAAAGAGCAATTAGCAACCTAGATCTAACGACAAGTCATCCTCAAAAGCATTTCTTAAATGACATTAACTTTGAGTAATTTCCTGTGTAACTCAAGAACAATGGGGATATAAAACCTCTCTTAATCATGTTCATTATAATATATCAGCATCAATAATCCAAGTTTCTTAACTAGAGACAATCACATCCTTCTAATTGGAACTCCTCACTTAAATCTGAACGCAGGTCAAATTTCGGTATCTTATAAAACGCTTAATACGTACAAAAATCAGGTAATTCAATACGTATTATATTAAGTTGATCTTAAATTTCATATTTCGCATTTTATTTACTTCAAAAGTTCCATACCGTTCGTTTGATACAATATAAGCTTAATCTTTATTATTTAAGCAATCTCATATTGTATCGATAATTTATAAACCGAATTTAAAAGATCTAATCTCTTTGCAGATGTTATACTTCTATTACAGTTGAGTAGCAGTATTGAAGAGGCTCGAGCCAAACTCATTATGGCTCCAAATTATTTATTTATCTTGGACTAAAAATAATATTGGTCAAGTTGAAAAATTTTAAAAATTGCGGGAAAAGCGATAACATAGCGAAATTAGCAATAAAACTGTAGTAATATATTGATGTTAAAAGAAGTTTTTTTATTCATCAAGCACAAATAAACGGGTCACGACTAGACGGATGAAGAATGAAAAGGTATTTTAAAGATAGATTCGTACCAAAATAGCTACATTCATTGCATGTCTTACATACAAGCATGCAATTTCTGTTTCTTAGGTTGTTTCAGGTTAAATAATGCCGAACATGGAAAGGACGGAATTTTATTCTCGTATCGTATAATGGTGTCATTTACCTTTGCTTACTCGGCCTTGAAAGACACAGGATGTCGAGTCAAATACAAATATTAGACCCCAATCGGGAACGAGATACGAGATAAGGGTCTAGTACTTAATCAAATCCAAGGAGTAAGACTGTAGACTGGCTGCCAATTCCTACTCCTACGCAGCCCCAATTACATAACCTGTCTTGAGGCATACCTATAACACTGAGTTCCATGGGGAAAAGCTTAGTAATTTGGTATGCATGAATCCTCGCTGGTAATACATGCGAAGCGTCAATAATTAATAAATATTTTTAGGCATAACAGATAGGTTTTAAGGTAAATAGATTGGTTTGAATTATTTTCGTTTATTTTGAAAACTTTAAATTAAGTTACATTAACGTGATATGAGGTGATCTGGCACAAAAATTTCCACAAATCAAAATAAAATCTGCCCGACAAAAGACTGACAAGGATAGAGTTTACCAATGAGCGGAGTATCTGCTCATTTGTCGGCATAGTTTCAAATGCCGTGAGAAAAACATTTAATTACGATACATTCTCCGCGTATTAAAATTAGGTGGTTAGACAATGGATGGATGAAGTTAAAGACATGAAGAGTAAAATTACTCTTCACAATTAAAGACTTCAAGAAACTGTGAATCAGAAAAAAAATTAAAGGAGGTCAACTGTTTACTATCATGCGTTATTAAAAAGGAACCACAATAAGGTAGTATGGGCATTGAGGGAATAAATGCGATAGAAAAAGAAACCTATAAGTAGATAAATAAATTTACCAAGGTAACTCTAAGGAGTAGTAAATGCAATATTTAAAGATTATTGAACACTGATAAAAAGAGTTGCATCGCATAGCTTTTAATATGGAACTTGCATTTGAGGAATCAGGATGTTTTAAAATATTAAAATAAATTGTTAAATATTTTTTGAATCCCCAATATGTGTAAAATTTGTAAAATTTAAAGCGACTTTTCAATTTATCATTTTCTCGTGAATAAAACCCCCGCAAGTATACAGCGATCTTCTCGGTACACTTTGATTCAAGGATTGAAGAAAGCAAATTGGAAAGCTCTTCGTCTTTGAATTCCAATATATAAAAATTCCAGTGAATTCCTATAAATTTTTCTTTAAATGTTCCAATGAAAAGACAGCGTCACAAATGTAGGTCGTTCTCTTAGATGGAAGTTCATGAACACTGGAAGGGAAATCGCTAAAATAGATTTATCATGAAAGAATCATTCTAATAACAATTTCTTGTGCCAATGCAGAAATACAATTATTGACATTTACAGCTCTTACTTAAATTTTACTGCTATTTTTTTTCTTAAAGTATGCTTAAATATTTCAAAAAAGACAGGCCATTTAACGCCCAATCATTGCCTTTATATTTCTTTTCGGGAATATTTCATAACGTCCAGCAGGACTTGAACCTTATCTGTTATAAAAAAATATTTTGCCCGTAAATTAAACCCGACAGTATAATTTAATATTAAGAAAAGAAACGTTTATTGGGCAAATAGGCGGCGTCTATTCTCAAAACATTCTTTAAGCTCAAATATTTTCTTGGCTTGAAGTATGGAAAGACAAGTTAGGAAACTATTGGCCAACTTAGATACGATCATGAAGAAATTGTGATTGCATTTTCTGACTTCGACATAGTGACCCCTTAAAACCAGTATTCGTTAAATTCAGCCGCTCCAAGTCTTCCTTTCATTGCGAATATCTTGGATTTTCCCGTAAGAATAAGTTCGTATATCCTTCATATTCTTGTAAGTTCAGTTTGGATCTAAACTCTGGAACGCTTACTCTACTATCCTTTTCCAAGCACAAAGTATTCCCAAATGGCTTATTTATTTATAGGGTATTGGCTTAGATACAAACAATACAATTTTTTCTTCCAGTAGTAACAGTTCAACATGAAATGGCAGAAACCTTATTCTTCTCCAAACTAACAGACCTGCTCCCATTATTTTTGCATTCATACCCATTGAATATTTTTGTCTCCTTACATATATTTGTATGTATCCTCTTCTGTTCATCTTCTCTAATCAAATTCAAAAAACTAAATAAGATCTTGAACTTTACCAGTATTGTGTTACAAAGTTCGGATATTAAAAATACTTCACGCAAATATATGGTCAAATCTCGTGGTGCGCTGACATGACCGAAATCAAGGCGTTTAGAATTTTTATTTCACCCCATATAGACAAATATAAGTAGGTATATAGTTTAGGATTCTGGTATTCAGTTCTCTAAAATGTTTGATTGTAGAAAAAATCAATACACTTACTTCAACAAAGAAACACCACATCCGTGATACCGAAGTTTGGCGGGAACTTCAGTGAAACATTACCACATTATTATTAACATCACACAAGTATATTCCTGCTTAATTGGTTTCGCAATATTTAGAGGCATAAGAAAACGTTTTGAGGACACAATCATTCACAATACAAGAGGTGATTCCATGAATTAAATGTGAGAAATTCCAATATTTTCTTTACCCGTAGATCCATATATTTTATAGACATTTTTCATATACTCGTATATATGTTTCAGTCAACAAATTAGTAAATACTTTCTAAATTGGAATATACACTTATGAAACATAGAGTGCAGTTTTAAAACCTGCATATAATCTTATTTATGCAAAACTAACTTAGAATATAATATGCGTATAAAATGTGTACCTAACTGGAGAAAATTATTAAATATTATACAAACGGTAGGAAGGTGGACAACCTTCACCGGACCTCCACTTGCCTCAGAAATCACAGGTACGTATAACGAATGGAGAGTTGGAACAGGTAATGACGAGGAGTAAGGTAGGGATGTACTTTTTGATACCCGAATATGCGGAGGACAGGGTAAGGGAGGCTGGAGTGAAAGTAGGCGGAGAACTCGTAAAATCAGTTAGTTTTGCGAATGATCAACCATTATTTATACAGTAAGCCAAAGGATTACCACCAAACTTAACTGAATGTAGAAGCAATTTGATATAGGATGGCATTAATCACAATAAAAAGAATATCATGAGATTTTCAAGATTAAGGAGGCTACGATAAGAGTTAAAACTAGGGATCATAATGGAATGCAGCTAGAACAGTGTAACTACTTATGAAGTGTTTTTGAGGAGAGTGGGCAGAGTAGTAGGGACATAAAAGAATTGCATTTTATATGAAAGCGTTTACGAAGAGACGAGGAGAGTTGATGACAGCACCTTAATAAAGACGTTAAGGAAAGACTAGTGAGCACCGTTGTATGTGACGTCATTTTGGTCGTTGAGGCAAGAGGATAAAGGCAGAATGGAGGATTTCAGGGTTATGGTGCGGAGAATGATGGAGAAAATAAAAGGGACCAAAAGGAAAACCAACAATCAAGTTCTAGGCACAGTGGCGGAATAGTGACGGACTTGGTGAGAAATTAGAAGGCAGGGCAAGTGGATGAATGAGATTTAGAGAGATCATGGGATGCTGAAAACGTAAATAGATGGGAAAATGCTGGTATAGCGAGGCAAAGAGAGAAAAAGAATTGGTATATTTAACTAAGACAGTTAGAAGGAATGCAGAGCTTAAGAATGAGTTATTATAGTATGTAGAATGGGTTTTCTTGTCCTGCTAGTTTGGGCTTACGAGTACATTAGTGTGTAATGCTAAGGTATACAAAAATAACTTCAGCCACTGGCCTTTTTGTGCTAATAATATAGGTGTATATAGGCACAAATTGAATTATTTATCTATTTTGAACATCTAACCTTATATTTGCTCACTTAAGTGGCATCATTATTTCATTTTTTTAAACTCAACATGTTGTGTAAGTTCTCGTGAATACAGTTTCCCTTCTCGTAACTTGATCAATGGGACTTAAGTTCAAAAAATCATTTCCACCAAAAAGGTTTTTACCTTTTTGTGGTGGAAATGTTTCTTTTTACTCTCATAATGAAGGAATTCCACACAGTTAAACCTGATGCGTTTATGTCCAACAAATCATTACGATGTTAGCGCTGTTCCTAAAGCATGATTTGATTTTTTGCACAAAACTTGAAACAAAACAAAACTATCCATTTGAATTAGTTCTTCATAACCACAAACCCTAAAAAAGAGATTAAATGAAACATTTATGTCTGGTTCTATAACCTGAATAGGGCATGCATTAAATGACAGGTCCCGGCAAAAAAAGTAGATAATAGTTGAAAATTTGTGATATGCTTCAAATCGTCCAGCAAGTAATACGGCATGATGAGAGTTTAATCTCGCTGGCTACTTCCAAGAGGTAAGGCCCCTCTCGTTAACAAAGCGTTTCGCGAAGGATTCTCGGCACACGTGGCCCTCCTTTTGATTTGCCATGTGAAGAAGACCGCTCCGGAAAATTGCTCCAAGCTGAAAATGATTAACTGTCTCAATATTTTCACGGATACATTCAGGAGAAAAGAGAAGATAATTCGGCCACATATTTCGGGGCATTACGGTCCGCCGATTTTTACAGCTTTTTCGACGCGTTAAAACGTCCCGTGGAGTGTGTGTGAGAGAGAGAGAAAGGGAGGGGGAGGTTATTACGAGAGGCAGGCTGCACAGGGAGGAGGGGACGAACATCGCTAGGGGCGTGGAGCAGAACGGATAGAATTTCGGCTGGGAGGGTAGCGATTACTATGCCATGCGCAGCTACTGCTTCGAAGCAGTCCCAACACGGACGGACGTGAGGGGAAGACCATCCTTGACGCAAAGAAGCGGAGAAACAGGAGTAAATCACTAAAGAGTCAATAAAAAGCAAAACAAAAGTAAGTTTTCAAAAACTCCTCACTCTAATAAAAGATAAAAATGGAATCGGGTGAATGGCTGAGCATAGAGGGAAGATATTTCAGCGGAATGTTCTTTTTTCAAGGGCCGAAAGAAATTGAATGGAAGATGGAATGAAAAAAGAGGAGGGTCCTTCGCAATGAAACTGGGGCGAGGACGGAAAAAGGGGGTTAAGGGGGAGACAATAGCGGCTGAGAACAAAGCACAATAAGTACCATGTGATTGAGCGACAGAAGGGCTTTGAAACCTCAACCTAGGTGCAGAGTCCGGATTCTATCGCCCATTCCACGCACTTTGAGAAACAAAAATAATAAATTTAAAGAAAGTCACTGACTCATTATTTCTCCAGTATTTTGTAAGATTTCATAGCCTTCTATGCAAATGCCATTGGGTATAACTAACCTTCGATATTAAGTAAAATTAATTTGACCATTTATCCAAGAAACAGCATATTCGTCTAAGTTAAGAACTATTGAACAAACAGTAACTTAGAGGAGGTATTGTTCAATAATATACTAATTTCATTTAACATACCAAGAAAATAAAAATCAGTATTGCTGTAGAATTCTTTAATTGATCAACAAGTTCCATACATAAGTTGACATTAAGAAATATGCACAGAATGATATGAGTAACGAATACATTCTTCGAGAAAAGTGGTTATTAAGTAGAATACACGTATCTTTAGTTTTTATTTATTCAAACTAAAAATACATTTTGAGCCATAACAGGACAATACATACTTGATACATTTTGACATAAAACGCTACAACATTACTACGCCATGAGCATACATATAACACTTCTCTTTTAAAATTAAAAAAAATATGAATTTTAGAAGATTCGCTTAGAATTACGGCTTATTTATTTATCAAAAGTAATTTTAAATCCACTGTTCATATTTCTATAGAGTTCAAGCCTTCCAGGGGCATCTCCAGTACATCAGCTACGAGCGGAAGTTCGTATAAGCGCGGAAATACCGAGGTAGTTTGTGCCAACTTGCGTGGGCCATTATGATCTGAAGTAATCGGGCACGCGAAGTAAGATCTGAAGGAGATTATTTCAGAGAAGAGAAGTCTTTATCGGTATCAGACTTCACTCCACGGAAATGCTGTATAGGTCCAGGCACTCTCGGAGCCACGGTTTATAGCGATTAATGGTGCTCTACGCGTAACGCTATCAAAGGAATGGAGGGCCATTGTCACTTTAGGAGAAAGCTCCAGCACCCAAGATGAGCTACTCGGAAAGTGAACATGTTAAACTAGAACATGAGATTATCCGAGCACTTGAAAAATGACTGACTACCATCGTTGGATCGGACTCCAAAGTGCTATTTGTTATCTTTAGCATGTCACCACGCTTGATTCCGACAATTTTCCATCTGACTTATATTGTTTGAAAGGGGTGGCCTGGCATAAGATGAATAGAGGGAGGCATTTAACCAATATTGGCTGCAGAAGAAGAGAACTACTACGTTGGCTAAGAAATATTTAATTGGCTGAAATTAAGACTTGTTTTGAATTAAGATTTAGGCTGGAAGCCACTTGAGATACGGAGAGAACAAGCGAGACTTAGCCTTTTAGAAAGGATCAGAACAAACGAGTTTAACAATGACATTAATGAATTATAATAGCCCCACACTACTTAGTTAGATCAGCCCACAAAGATAAAATAAGAAAGATAGATTCCAGGATAGATTATACAAACACTCATTCTTTCCCCGAGCAACCAGGAATCATAATAGCATTCGTAAGAAACCGAAGTCACTTTAGAAATATTAAAAACATTTAATTTACAACTCGGAATGAAATTAAACATTGCGAAGACATCAGGTATTATATTTGTAGGTGCATGTGTTTGTTAGTTGGTAGTTTGTGTTTGCATGTGTGTGGGTTGTAAGGATTTTCGCATGAATGTATGCCATGCTTTGTTTGTTGCTGGTATAAATTTGTGGCTTTTGAATGTGAATTTTTTCTTTATTACGGGTGGTGCCCGAACACCCCCGCCACACGCCCTTGCAGCGGCTTGCGGGGTACTAAGTTGATGTAGATTTAAAAGTTTTCCTCCAGCATGCATATAAAGTTGCACAATATTTGAGGTTTTATTTAGCATTGATTCCCTTTTCCCTTTCTCTCCAATATCATCCATAATCCCTCACCCACCCCACTTGGTGCTTGCACCCTTGCTACAAACCGTTTTGGTGGATCGCGAGGTATTTATGTAGAATATTGGATTTGAAACTCCAAAAAGATAATGAAGAGCAATTCTAGCGTTAATGGAGTAGATTTTGAAAAAAATATCGAAATATGAACTGCAAAAGAGAAAACATGTATATATTTACAAAGGAGGGGGAGTAACGAAGTAACGGGATAGTTAGTACAGCAAAGAACGTGAAGAGGGCATGCTCAGAAAACATTTACTTTCGACAGCCCATCACCACGTGCTGAAAAGCATGGAACAGGTATACAAACTTATTTATGTGAATACAAACTTATCTAATGTGGAGTTAACTTTCTCGCTATTGCGAAGCATGAATAACGGCATTGGCCGAGGATGAAACTTCAAAGCCATAAAAATGTACTGAAAGAAATAATTATTAAGATAATATGGCGAGCGATTGACAATTTTGAGTTATTTCGAGGGGTGGGAAAATGAAAAGTCTATGAAACACTGCTAATAAGAGGATAAAATTGATTTCGCACGTATTGGGGCATTATAGTATATTCCAGAAACTAGAAGAACTATAGAGGGAAAGTTCAAATATAAGTTCACTTTTTCGTCAATATAAAAGCGCAAATAAACCGAGGATGAGAACCCTAGATGGTGGCAATTAAATGGACAGCACTTTTAGCTGCTGATGGAGATGTTTATGTTTCGGTCAAAATGTCTCAAAACTTAAGCTATTTTGTGCATTGTAAGAGCTTTCGGGGAGTGTTTGAATGAAATGAGCCAAGAGGGAGAGTGGGGAGTGCGAAAGGAAGAAGCGATAAGCCGCTGTCACCGGATGGGGAGGAAGAGACGTGCGGGAAAGAGATGCCTTGAAGTGGGGTATGGATCGCCGGTTGAGGGAGGGGGGCGAGTTCGGGAAGGAGAAGCAAAAAAATGGAAAGAACGGAATCCTGCGGTGTGCTCTCTCAGCGGGGAGAGTGGGAGGGTTTTAAAGATTTTGCGGCTGCCCAAAATGCCCACTAGTGGGGAAAGCAGGCGACGGTTGGGTTGAATGGAGTAAGGGTGTGAAGGGGACAGGAGAGGAAGAAAGGAGTGACTGATTTGGCCAAGTGGACAATGGAGATGGCAGCAAGGATAATGAGTCGAGTCCCACATCAACTGCCACGAGAAATGGACTCAGCAGTGTTCCCTCTAAACGTGCATTTAGACGGTTTAGCTTGTATTCTGCGAAGTTGTCAGGTTCTGCCCGAAGAAAGAAGGAGCAGCCCATCCGAAGCGGAACGGTCAGCCTCCGCCTTTTTTTCAAATCCAATTCACAGGTCTTCCCTTTGCCCCAAGAGCTGAGAAGCAACTAGGATTTCAAGGCCGTATATTTGCTTATGAAGCAAACTTTAGACCATATGACTTTTTAATTTTACACATTAATACAACTATTTCATTTTATTATATTTTCTCCGAAAATACATCTTGATACAAATGCCATTGTCGATCACAAACAACCCAAAGCCAGCGTCAAATGAAAAAGATATTTTTCAAGGTGACATATTTATTCTAATTGGATGTAATAATATAAGGTCTAGTAAAACGGTGTTCATGCTAAACCAAATGGGCATATGAAAAAAGGAACACTATTTTGAAGAGGTGGACGCATGCAAAATTTAGGACGCGAGGGTAGCATATGTCTGACAGATGACCAATGAAGCGATCTCTGACAGTTGGTCCGAGGAAATTTGCCCTTTTGACTCCAACGACCGAGTTTACATTATGCGTCCCACTGTGCTGGCTAGAAAGCACTCTGGTGCCATAAAAGCATGGAGTTGCACAACGGGGAAAGTTCAGTGATGATTTTTTTTAAGCTAATTACTATTCTTTTTTAACTCCCAGCGGCCTCCAAGTGATGGTGACAAAGAAATGCAATATTTTTATCAGAATCATCAATAGGGAAGTGAATATTGCCGTAAGTCAATAATTAACCAACGACTTACCGGGAACATAAAAAATTTCTTTACGAGAACCGAAAATATTATTTGTAATTTAACGAATAATATAGGTGAGCAATCTAATAGAATTTCTCTCAAACGAAGCATAAAATGTTCGGAGAGTGTGAGATTGAAAACCCTCTTGGATTCGACTACTTCTTTCAAATTAGCGGTGAAAACTGAATTCCAGACCATCGCAGCTGAATCTGGAAACTTAAGCAGCATAGAAATATAATATCTGCAAGGACGAGTTTTGTTAAATTTCGATATAAATTGAAGTTAATTAAACAATTTATATATGTTAATTTTTTTCCCGAAAAACTTATTTAGAAATTCTAAGGATATTAAAATAATTCCTGAGGTGACGGTAGAGCTCACCCTATACTAAGCTGAACGGTCTGTGAAATTCCTATTTCAGAGTAGGGGGGCTAATGCCGACTATGATTTCCCATAATGGTCTGGTAACCAAAAAATCAGACAGCTTTGGTGAAGCTGATGGTTCCCGAAGGCGTCAAAGGAAATCGAACCCGGACCCGATCGGTATCCCAGATATCCCACTGGACTACCACGTCGCCTGTGTGTTTTATATTCTCTGAAAAGGTATGGCAGGGAAAACGATATTGCCACTAACATTTAGTGAAGGTATTTCCTCTACAAAAAGGACAAACCATTAAAACTCAACATTGTTCTAAATTAGGAACATACATTGAAAGGTAGGTCATAAGCGTGGGACGCCGTAAAAATAAAGCTATGGTTTGGAGAAAGAGGGTAAGGGCGAGGGAATAGAGAACAATTGAATTATGGCATCGGGCGCAGGATGGCAGGAGCCAGAAGGGAAAACTTAAAAACATTTATCACACGTAGGCGACGATGCGGGTGGGGAGGGCAGGAGGAACGAAGAAGGGAAATGGGGGGAGCGCGACATCTGTTCGGCGGCGGCGGACCGCGCGAGGGCGCGGAGGAGTAAACACCTTTCGAATGTAGGATAATGTCGTTGTAATGCGGAGCCACTGATGAGAGAGGCATTCGGGGCATCGGGAAAAGTGGAGTAGCAAGCACCAAGGCAGGGAAGAATGGGTCGCCTTGGGGATAAGTGGTGGGGGGACGGTACTGAGACGGTGGGAGTAGGGGGAAGGAGAAACAGCAGCGACGCCGGGGGTGTGTTCGGGTGCAGCGCGCCGGGGGCGAGAGGGTGCGGCAGAGGGATCGAGCACTCAAAAAGCTGGTAGAATGAAGGAAAGAGTTCAATTGATCAACTACAAAAACTCGAACCATTCCCAAAATACTCAAGTAAAATAGGTACATCTTTTCAAATCGCACCATCGAGTTAAGATCCAACTTGGTCTAATTTTTTTCAATCATTTAGTAGTTTGGTGTGTACATTAGGGTTAGAGCTGTGAAACGGAGAAGGGATGTTTTAGACGACGATTTCCTTGAGTGAGGTTCCACGAAACGGAATCAGGACGAATCGAATCGACCTGATGGAAATTATCGATTCAAAAAAATTGTGGTATCGTGTACAAATGAATGACCTTGAGTGAATCAGATCGCGCACACCTCTATAAGACCCCAATGGATAACGATTCCATTACGGACATACGGAACAAGCAGTGATCATCTTCTTCTCACGGTAATGAGGAATTCACACCTATTTGGTCATAATAGGAGGCACATGTGTGCTGCGGCGGTGCGGTAGGTTCGAAATTCGCATCGAAAAAACGAAGTTAGATTGATTGCCGAATTGGATCATGATCAGCGGAGAGTGGCTAGATTTGTTAAACGTTGTAATAACCTTAGTAGTGTAAGCAAAGTATTAGAAGAATTAGACTGGAATCATCCACGGAGGAAAGGTTGAATTACAAATTAAATACCTTGTATAAATTGGAAGGATGTATCTTTAGCAATGATGTTGAAGATGTAGCCATGGTGCTACGGTAGGCGAGATCATGTCAATAAAATTAGAGAGATTTAGTGAAGAACAGGTAAATTTAAGATGTCATTTTTTCCACGAACGTTATGGGATCAAAATAACATTGTCCGAACACGGTAGGTGTAAAAATGTTCGGGCCCAAATTAGCCTGGTATGTATTTACCCCCTGCCACACACCCTAACGGTGGCTTGCAGGGTACTTAAATATTTATCTAAAATAAAATTTCAACTGTGCAAACTTTAATTGGCATTTTCTCTATTTTTCAAGTCCCACTCACATTTTTGATGAGGAAGTAAATGCATTTTTTATTGTTTTCTTTTAATTGAACATCAGGTAATACTGCTTCAGTTTGAGATTACTAAGAAAGATGCTGGAACCCAACTAAAGTATATAACTGACTAAACATCGGTCTCAACGGCCAAAGTCTGTCCGATTTTATTCGGAAATACTTTTTTTATACCTTACTGTCCTTAATATATTTCTTTCGTGAAAAAAAATTATTCCCCAACACCTTACCCAATACAATAGACTAAAATATGGTGCAAAACAGCTGAACCAAATCCTCAATTATCGACAACTTACTTCAGCGTTACTTCATCTGCCACTAAATGCTTGTGAATCGTAAAAATTAGCCCTGCGGTTGCCCGCCTACAGACTATCGTTTATTCCGCATCATTCTCGCTTGTCTTTCATGGGAAAAGGCGTCAGGGCTCATAACCGCGAAATTCAACTTGACGAGGTGTTTAGGGAATGGTCATTCTCAGTAATCTATGTAATGATTGGCAGCTTCATCGACCGAAATTAAACTGACACCTATTAATGACCGATTATTTCTGAGTTATCTACGAGCGCTTCACCGGGCAAGATCCCTGGGAAGACCAAAGGACCTTAATTGAAAGTGTAGTTTAACAAAAGTGATCTGCATCATTTATCTCCACAAAATATCCCGTATGCCGCCGCAAGGGAGTGTGGCACGGGATTCAGAGCACCATTCATACATGCAGAAACATTAGTTAATACATGCATTTGGATGTATATTCTCTCCAATACACAAACATTTGCACAAATAAGCACATACATGATTATAAACGTTATGCAATTACTAGGGTGTTTAACTACATATAAATCATTAAGTTCTCTTACGTAACGATATTCAGGAGCCTACATACGATTTTGCTATGATTGTGTATCGTGTGAGGGAGGAACTAATACTTGAATATGTAGCAGTAGGTGTCTATCTTATTCTCTATTCCGATTGCCGAATCTGCCAATACAGTTTTGAGCAATAATCATTTTCTTGGTTTCGTAAGAAAAAAACTCACGTACCCTCCACCTTTCGAAAAGTCTTAAGTCTTGCCTGCTCCCCCTGTCAAGGGATTCCTAGCCTTAAGCACACTTTCATGTAAACTAAATGTTTGTTACCACCTGGCAAGCTGTCAGATTATAACACTTAATAAAAAAATAAAATTAACCCGTCAGACTTACTCAATTCTCGTATCAGATCATTTTAACAAAGCTGGCAGATTTTCTTTAAACTTTATTAAGTGCTGATATTATGTCCTCTCCATGAATTTCATAAACTTTCCGTATGTTCCAAATATGGAATGACTAAAGCGATATAACATCTCTATTTTATCATTTCATTACGTTTTCCGAAAATGTTCGAATGAAACTTGGCTTCTTTAAGGCTGACCCCCATATTGTTCTTATTGTGTACTACACTAAAGATTTTGATGCCAGCGTAACACACAAGCATCTCAATTGTTCTGGAATGTTTGATTCGTTGCTATCAATAAAATGATGCCTTGTTTGGTACGTTCGTGTGCATGGGCTTGGGGTCTAGGAGGTTTCCGTCATCGACAGAGCGTTTCTCGACACAGGTCAGTTAGTAAAGCAAAGGAAAGGGTTTGAATGGAGGGCATGCAAAGGCACATCGTAGAATGGCAACGGCGGACGGAAAGACAAGGCAGAAAAACAAGCAAGGAGCGGATACCTCTGCGCCGAGTCGCACGCAATCCGTTCCTCATCGCAGATGCCCCTCTCTCTCCCATCTATTTCATGCAAAAGAGCTCTTCCACATCAAAACAACTCTGCCTTGTGTATTCTACCATGTGAGTAGCTCATGAGTTATATTCGGGCATTATGTCCCAACAGGTAGTTATATTTTTGGAGGCATTATAGAGACGATGAGTCCTATACCCTGGAGTGTGAATTGCACGTACAGTAAGGCATTGTGCGAAATGAGCGCTACTGTCAATATCAACCCGATCTTCAGATTAAAAATTGTTGTTAGTGTATGTATGAATTACTCGGAGTTTCCAAATTTGTAACTTAATTTCATTTGAAGTAGAAATACTTCAGCAATTATTATACTGATACGAAGCATCAATATACTAAATCCATTGGGGTGAATATCGATAGAGAGTACATTGCACCGGATATCTAATTCGTAGATCCCGATTTAGTCAAAAACATTTAAAATAACCACAGGTATTTGCATGCTCGAATAAACACAAATATCATTATGCTGAATTATTTTCTTAGGCAGTAGAACCTCATTGGTGTTATTTAGTAAGCATGGTCATGAGAAACATATGTTAATATTATGAAGGCGAGACCATCCCTACTCCCATATTTCGAGTGCCCTTCCGACTTCGAATTTTCTTTCTTCTTCCTTATCCTACGAACAACGAATAATGTGTCATCCTCTTTTTTCCTTTTGAGCGAATCATTAATTTTTCCTCCAGTAATTAATCTTAATTATTAGCTTGATAGGACGTACTACACCACTATTTTTGTATCCACCATCCGTCTTGCTTTGATGGTCCTAAACATTCAATTTACATTTGCGGATGGGATAACACAGAATACGAAGGATTGCAGCACCTTAAATAATTTCCGCTCCAGATGGAAGGAAAAGAGGAAATTAAGGCAGACAGTGAGAATGGGAAGAAAAGCGCAGGGTATGATTGAAATGCATAAAGACATCGGAGGGATCGGAGCATGGACGGGAGACTGGAATGGACCCAGGCGGAATTAGGACTACCTCCTCCCAACACCTGGAGAATGAATGGAGAGAATAGACACTGGAGGACGTGGACGGGGAGGAACGGGAGGAAGAGTGGTGGAAGCCGGGAGGGTGGGGCGTTTGGGACGGAACGTGCCTCCAGTGTCGGCGGAACAGATTGGCCGGGAGGGATGGATGGGATGGGAGGGTGCCCGGGAGAGATTCTGTCGTTTGGGGGTTAGTGGATTGCCTCCCGTGGTGGATCGGGGCTGGAGGGGGGCGTGAAGGAAGGGTGGGTGGTGGTGGGGAAGGGGAGGCTTGGTGCGATAATCGAGCGTGGTGAGACGGACGAAGGGTGGAGGAGGAAGGCCATTCAGGAGTCGTCCCTCCCATCCCCCCCCCCCACTTTTCCCGAATCCGTGTGCGTCCTAGTGGGGCCGCCCGGCCGCCTGCCTGCACAATAGCGCACCTTCTTCTCTTCAGTAGTCACCCCGACGCCAAGAGACGCGGGTGTTCGCCAATAGTGGTGTCGACGGGAGGTGGAGACGCCACATATCATCCCCACCGTTTCTGGATAACCGAGCGGACGATGAGCGCCGCCCTTTGGCTTCTGGCGCTCCTCTCGCTCGGCGCCGCCATCGAGGCTTCGAGGCAGACGCCGAGCGCCGAGGATGCCACGGGCGCCGTGGAGAAGGTGCGAGGGATCTTCCACGGTGAGCCAACCCTACTCTCTGGACGCGGGCCTATGTTTCCTGGGTTCAACCGGATTAATTTATTCCGAACAAGAAGCGGATTAAAGTGTATCATTTAGGTCTCGTATTTTTCCGCAGCTTCACTATGTAAAGTGAATCTATGAAGTGTGTGAGTGTTTCTCGCATTAAATTGTCTTTGATTCATTTTAGCCGTTTCAAAACAGGGTGAAAATTGATTTCCTACGCACGGATGTTAATACCTATAAGGATAATAGAGTAAATCGAGATTGAATCTATTCATAATTTTGACGCAAGTGACACAAATATGAATCGCTCGAGATTTGGATATAATTGCTAAAAACTCGATAAAATCCTGTACCTTAGATGCGAATGGGGAGTGTCTCAAAGAATGATTTCCTTCATAAGAATCTTCTCCGGTATTACAAATGGCGGAATAGATATTGGACAAAAACAATAACGGAATTAAATATTGCTTTTTGTGCACTGTTTTGGGGTAAGTTCGTAACACAAATCTCCTAATTATCAGCTCAATCTGAGCAATGGAAGTACTAATATAATTTCGGATGATTATTATTGCATTGCTAACAGCACTATATTTTTACATTTAAAAACTCGATTCGTCCAAACTTAAAAGTGACCTTAGTCACAAATTCACAGGTTGCTGATGAATTTGGTAAGATCTAAGAGGTAAATATTAAAAAATAAATATATGTATATGTGTATATATATATACACATACATGTATATATACATATGTGTGGATATGCTTATATATACATATATAGATACATAGATTTTCTGCATATATATATATATATATATATATATATATATATATATATATATATATATATATATATATATATATATACATATATATATGTATATATATATATATGTATATATATGTATATATGTATAATATATATATATATATGTATATATATATATATATATATATATATATATATATATATATATATATATATATATATATACACGGAGCAAGGAACTCCATATCTTCGAAATGGAACGCTTCTTGGTAACGCATAAATCTTTCGATGACTGGTTCTCTGTTTCAATAATTGAAACCCTTCCCAAATCTGCAAGTAGCATAGAGGTAAGAACCCGCGAGATGACGCTATCTGAGTGCCCCAGTCATTTAAACCGCTCGAGCTGAACCAAGCCCACTGAGAGCATCCAATAGCTGCCAATATGCACATATGCATGCATATGTGCATATACACAAACACAAGTTCACAAAAAAAACCTAAATGCAACTGAAATGAAGTCTAAGTTGTCACAATAAATACAATTTTAAATTGAAACTTAAAAATATTTTTGTTTAAGACGAGTCTGAAACAGTTCCATAAAGCTACGTTGTGAAACATCTTTCACTGTCTTGGTACAAAAGATTGTATTTTTTCATTATAAGTTGATATGTGATGATGAAAATAGTGTCAGTAATATTGTGGAACTTTCATTTCCACAAAAAGTACAGTTTTAAATAAAAGTTCATGCGCAACTGGTATGAAAACATTTTAACCCGTATATGACGAGCATAGCCTACGTCTTTTTCTTGATTCTTAATCCGTATACAGCATTAGTACTATCCTGTAATGAATTATCATTTTGATAAAATATTATATATTCCATTTTCACGATTCCCTCTACTTCGCGTAATGATGTCAGTGGAAATTTGAGTTTCTCCCTATGATTTTGGAATAATTACCTTCACTCAAAATTACTGGAGCTTGCAAGGCAAAAGGGTAAAAGCACAATTACCATTGTATGTACAACGATTATTTTTCAGTGGTTATGATACTTTTTTCATAATCAGTAATCATTAACTTTAACGGGCAATTTTGGTACAGTATCGACTAACTAAAAGAGATTCTGCCATGTACCAGGACGTAATTTTAAATATGAATATATTTTATCTTTTTTAGTTAGTTAACAATTATGGATTTACATAATATTTTAATTTATTTAAATCAAAGCTGTAGTCTGCATTTCAATGATCTATAATGGTTAATTTTGTAATCCAGTGTAATTCTTCACATAGCCAACGATTCTTCGAGAGATGCCTATTAGTGGCCATATTAGTAAAAATTGAGTGTTGTTGAATACATTAAATTTTGAAAATACAGATCATAAGAAAATCTTCCTATAAAAAAACGCCGGTGCGAACTTTAGTATATTCATAACTGCAAGTATCAGCAATAAGTACTCAATAGTTGAGCCCAGGGAACATACTTGATAAAGCGTTAAAATAATCTGAATGATCATTTAATTCGCTCCAATCAAAACTTTCAAATATAAACTGTGTAATTATGATTTTATCAATTTACATGGATATCATTCATCATAAATTTTCAAGTTATGATCGAAGAAACATGGAAATAGAGAACAATGGACCTTAAAAGGCATGCATTTTTGAATTCCTTAGCTTATGACGCGGTACATAGTCATGCATTAACCGTTGAAACATTTAGATTAGGGTCACAGTTATTTTGAGGAACTTTAAAGTGAAGTAAAATAAAAACTCATTATTTCTTTATCTATGCACTTAATGAGATTTTAAGCGCATTTTTATCAATGCAGTAAATTATCAAGATAGCCAAGAACTATTTGAAGAGAAACAAGATTGAAAGAAATCAAGTTTCCAAAAATTGTTCAATTAAATTATTTTTAAACCCAGATAGGATATCAATTTTCATGAAAAAAAGAACGCAGAACTTTTAAAAATAGACCGTTATGAGCGATTACTAAAATTCCACCCATAGCATTCCAAAGTGTTAACTATACTTATAACGAAGGGAGTATACATTGTTTCAGATTTTCATTCATATATTTAAGCGATCCAATACGCCAGTTGAAATATTAATAAAACTGCTTGATTGAACTCTATTACCCTCACTTTTCAGTATATATAATTAGCGTACGTTACGGCAAAAGGCTTCAATATATTTTTTTGCAAATTTAACTTATCACAACACGTGCACATAATTAGAAGAATGGGTGACCAAAATGTATTCTTTTACCTGAAAAGAAAAAATATTTCATTGAAATATTCAAAATATTATTACGATATTCACAAATTCCAGCAGGCAACATAAGATCATGAATTCGGAGCTGCAGTGGAAGAGTAATATCGCAGTCGGCGCACGGCGAGAATTAAACACACCCATTTAATTACATCCAGCTGCTAGGCTCTAATCATCATACCAAAATGAATTTATGGAAAATGTGCCGACATCCATGGCTCTCGATTTAAGAAAATAATATTTTTATGAAAATATTTCACTAAAAAATAACTATCATGAAAAATATATTATTACAATTAAAGCTCACAAATTTCTTTTACATGAGCAACAAACTGAATTCCTTCGCATACAGATAAAAACTTCCAAATTAAAGAACATTGCATAATTGAAAATCAACATCTTCCAGATAATCCACAATGTTATTTACAAAAACACATTTGTTGAAAAATCTACCCCTTCATTCATTAATGCATAACAGTACCCTATTTACATGTTTTTCCTATCACTATTCATTCCGATGATGCTATCATATTGATTTAATACTGGAACGTTTACCAATGTCCTAATTCGAGCACAATCACCTATCTCTATTAAGACTGCCGTTGAAATATAAAATTTCATTTTCACATAGTAGCGTTTAAAGGTCAGATTCTTAGTCACCTACAAAGAATCAAAGATTTATCTAGATCTTAATGGTCATAAACGAAGTGAGGATAACAGTGCAATAAATATTATGAACTTGAGATATTATAATGCTAATTATTCAGATCCAATCTATTCCGACAAGGACAGAATTGAGGTGGAAAGTTTCCTCTTCATTCTCAACGATACAAAAGAAAGATTGGTTGAAGTTTCAATAATTTAGGGTAATATTAAAAGTTTTTAAACGCCCAAAAAGGATATTAAATTGGATACATTGCACAGAGGTTTTTTTATATTTCAAGCCTACCTCCAACTGAGAACCAGTAATTATATTTGTCATTTTTTCGCCATAAGAAACTGAGATTCTTGAGACATTCTTCCGGAAAACTTGTCGAAGTGCATAAATATCCTCTCCTTGGTGGACACAGCGTCACCCACCATACTGAGACAATGGTGGGAAAGCGGGGCAATAAGAACAGAGTTCCTGCACGTTATACTCTGACAATAGATAGCTTTTCCACATTAACTGAAACAAAGCGCTACGCGTTCATTTCGGGATGGCACTCGAAATGTGTTTTGAGCGTATCACGGAAAAACCTACCCTCTCACGCCTCAATACAATGGGAATGCTAAAATTTGTTCACGACTCGAATTTCTTCTCTTTGGGATAGGAGAAACACCGCACCATCATGGTTGAGTTATATATTCTCTTTTTTTTTAAATGATTAGTTCTAGAACGATTGCAGAAGTCGATCAGATGTCTCAAGAGTTGTAATTATCAACCACCACCTGCACACGAATTTATAAGTATAGCACGAAAATCTTAAAAAGGCTCTTGGTAGTTGGTAACTTTAATATTTCGGTGGGGAAACCACCTTTCCAGTAAAAAGGTGAGATAGAGACAAAAGAAGGTATAGTTTAATAAGGGTCGTAAAAGGAGCCGAGCAGTGATTTTTGGGATGTGGAGTTGAGAGGAAGGTGGACTGAAATACAAGTATAACCTTAGTGTTATTGAGTATAGTAATATTTGAAGAGGGTTGTATTTGACTCCAATGATAGAAAGGCAAGTTACTTAATATAATTGTAGTTATAGTGTTTCTGTATGGAGGGAGGTGGAGAGGAAATTATTGAAACTCATTGAATGAACCAATAAAACAAACTAGGAGGGAGACATGTTTGGGAACTGTGAAAAAGGATGGACTAGAACCTGGGTTGCAGAAAGCCCACGGATTTTTAACTTTTCATACAAAACTTTCAAATTCCTCGGTTTGCTTTATATTAATTCAGGAAAAAGTATAAGAGGCATATTAGATGCATTTTTTTGTCAGTTGATAATTTTCGTAGCCGCGAAAATTTTCCACGTGTTACATTTGGAATGAATACGAAACGATCGATTGAATAATCAAAAACTTAAGTATCGATATGATTTGTAGAGCGAAATATGTGATTGGAACAATAAATTACGAGGGGGGACCCAAAAATAACAGGAATGTTGTTATAGATTCTTTAGTTCTCAATATATTTACATTAAATTTTGTTCACCTTCAAAGTATTCCTCATTGATTACAATACACTTCTCCAAAGGATGCTTCCATTCTTCGAAACATTTCTGAAATTCATTTATCGGGATGTCCTTTAGGTCTTCTAGGAATTTTCGTTTTACCTCCTCAACAGAGTCAAAACACTTTCCTTTCATGTCCCTTTTGATTCTGGGGAACAAAAAGAAGTCACAGGGAGCTAAATCCGGTGAGTAGGGGGTGGACAATCGATGTCATGCCGTTTTTTGTCAAAAATTGCATCACGGAGAGGCTGGTATGAGCCGGTGCGCTGTCATAATGGAATGGAGTGCGTTGTCATAATGCCTGTGTGCCAAAGATCTGCTCTAGAATCCTGCTCTGAATTAACCTCCATGACATTCAAAACATCTCACAGATTTGATCAATGGTTCTGCGACGGTCTTCACGAATGAGGGTACTAATTTTGTCAACGTTTTCTTCAAGTTCTTGATGTTGAAGGGTGGCCTGAACGGGGTTGGTCTTCAATTGACATTTCACCATTTTTTAAACGTATAAACCACTAATAGACTGGTTTTGCTTAGGGCAGCTTCCACATAAGCATCCTTGAGCATAACAATAGTTTCCGCGGCTGATTTCCCCAACAGGAAACAAAATTTTACTGCAGCGCGTTGCTCTTGATAATCCGCCGTCACGTTTTTCGGCGAAATGAAAAAAGTTGTTTCACTGAAACAGCTCTCACGGACGGACCGATCTAGTCACAGCGACAGCGCTGCGCATACCGACGCAGGTGGCGTGAGCCTGACGTACGACCGGCCGAACAAAGGCTTCCCCCACTCTCGCTCCCCACCGCAGGCCAAATTTCGTTACTTTTGGGTCCCCCCTCGTATAATAGACGATATATCTATTATTATCTTAAAAAAGTTCATTTTAAGGCTATTTATCAACCTTTTTTACTATTAAAGGATTTTCATTTCCTTTATTTATTAGAATTTTTCAGTGTTATTGACTGATTAAACCTAGTTACAATTTCTTTGTGGTGAACAGTTACCATCTGCGAAATTTTTTATTTTATTTTAACGGCGTAAAATATAATTAGCTAACGAATTAAAGTACCTCGAAAAAGTCTTATGGCATGGGAAAAAATGAGGATACTATAAAAATTACACAAGGTCGCGTGTCAAATTGAAAATGAAAACATATAATATGAAGATTAACATGAATACTCGTAAACTGAATTCCGATAGAAAAAAGTCATGGACATACTTAGATGTTAAATTGCTGTAATAAATTTGAAAATTATGCACATTTATTAGTGCTTTCTTTCAAATCAGTAGGTCAATGAATTATTTTATTTTCATTGAGTTGCTGAATTGGACTGGTAAATGATTAATTTCATGAAAGATGTGCTGATTTTAAAGAGTCAGGTCACATTTTGAGCATTTTTGGAAATATATATGAAGATTCCTTGCCCTAAACGCTATTGTATTCCAGCTATTACTTCAATAGTATAATTTTTTGCTTACTCGGCAATCATAAAGCCTTACTTAGGAAATAAAAAAGTTCTTAGGCCTCAATGTTTGTGGTAGATAGTTAACATTCCCTGAAAAAAATATTAATGGGAAGGCATTACTATTTTAACCACTCATTTTAGCCATGTAAGTGAATTACCTTCTTTTAGTACCCGTAAAGACAGACAGCCAATACAGTTTAACTTGATCCACGAATGAATCACAAAAAAATGATAACTTACGAAGAATAATGCGATCCAAGAGCTCAATTTACCCCACGACCGATAACACGTAAGGAAAAATATTTTGCGCTAAATATTAGATTGCATTGGAAAGTTCATAGTCAAACCGAACTTCCACTTTGGCTTATGTTATTACTAATAGATATTAATAACCTTTAGTGTAACCGTTGTAGATTGTCCGAAACCGGGTTTGGACAATGGGTAGATCAACAATGGTGATGAAGCTGAGTAGGGGACGAATATGTGTATCTCTTACAAAAAGAACGAACAGCATATCAATAAAAACAGGTCTAACAAGACATAAAGAAGTGAAGCCATTCAATTAGCAATAAATTAACTTAAATAAAAATGTGGATTTTACAAAAGTTCCTGATCGATATCGAGAAGATAAAATAAATCATTTTACATTCAATGTAATATATTAATTGATTCGCTCCAGAGAATTCAGTTCCTTTCCTTGTATCAGTAATGGTTTCCAAGGAAGATCTGGTACACGAAAAATCTCACAGCTTGGTGGAGCTGAGGGAGCCAAGAGTGACTTGCCCGGGAATATAAGACAGTACTGAGGGCTAAATAAACAGGCTTGAATTAGGTTAACGACTCCACTTATTACCCTGCAGCCGTTAGAAGAATATGTAGCAGGGGGTGTTAAATCACCACCCACTAATGTTAGGAATTAATTTATTTCCGGGAAGTTCCAGCTGTCGCACATAATAATCTATACTGTTGTGGCCAAGAATTGATTGTGAGATGGAATGAAGATCACTCACATCACCGTGGTTGGTAGCAAATTTCCCCGTACTTCTCGTTTTGGTTTCCAATAACAATGTAATAAAAATTCTAAAGCATCTAACCGGGAATCAAAGAATTAAAAGAGTTGAGAAAATGAATGTAAACCTTGAAAACAACAGAAAAGGTAAGGGAGGGAATGTCAAAACATATTGAAGATTAAAAATTCATAAATTTCTTGAGAAACGATTCAGAGAAAGATAAAGAGAAGTAAATAGAAGACCATTCTCACCTAGATGTTCGTGGACTTATACAGAGAAACAATTTAAAATTTTAGTCAAGAAACCGTTAGAGACGTGAAAACTTAGCGGCAGAGGTAGTATGAAATTAAGATGAAATCAAATAAAATACGGGTAAAAGGAAGCTTCAAGTAGTAGGGCTCTAGAAATCATTTTAGAAGGGCGAAGGATAGCGAAGCGAGGAAGGGAAAAGAAGAGAATGCGCATTTTAGAAAGCATGAAGAAAACTACAATGAATGATGACTGAAGGAAATAACATGACGTAAACAAGAAGAAGCTCATTGGAAATTTAGTACATTTAAGCTGCTACGATCCATTCACAACATTCCATGAATAGGCAGTTTCCCAAAAGAGTATAGACTTCGGTGTTATGTTTAGTTTAGAATTGAAGAATCAATTCATCTTTGCCATTAAAATGAAGTTTACAAAAATATTTTTTTAAATAATGGAATTCTTGGAAATGGGAACTTCAAACAAAACAAACAAAGTCAGACAAAAATTAAATTTGGAAGTTAGAAATTAAAGCAGCTAGAAATAATACTTGAGAAGACTTATTGGTGAAAATAAGCAAGTAGTAGGGGCATTGAAAGACGAAATACTTATATTAGAAAAAAAGAAGCATGCACAAAAATAGGAAGGCGATGACAAGCCATTAACTAAATACGAGTCAAATGACATCCCTACAGCTTTATTGATTTTTCGCACTTTCAGTTGACGATCCTCCATGACCATTTTATGCACTTTTGCAATAATTTCTGAATGGGTGGCACATTTTGACCAACCACAACGCGGATTATCACCTAAGCTGTCCCGAAAAATTTAAACTCACTTGACAACAGTTGAATATGAAGGAGCCGAGTGTTTTGAAAGTCGGCGTGAATGTCCTTTGCTTTCACACCTCTCTTTACGAAGTATGTAATCACAGCTCGAATCTCAATTTTTTTCCATTTTCACATATCACTACACGGGAACAACAACAGAGATGCGTCCGCACCACAGATCTCTTCCCAAAGCACAGACGCGCTACGCGTTTACTCATAAAGGATTACCTTTTACTGCGTGGGACACTCGTTGCACTAGCACTGATATCTGGTGGTGATTTGGAGAACCTTTTAAAGTACCCTCGTGCATAAAAAAAAGATAAGAGAAAATTTTAGAGAGCATCCTGTTGCGTGGAACGGGAACTAGATCACATAGGCAAGCGGATACGTGCAGATTGGAGGCACTTACAACATAAAGGTGGAGGAAAATACAGAAAATAAAATGAACAGAAAGGTAATGAATGAGTGCAGGCTATAGCAGGTGAGGATTTAAGGATAAAAGGGGAGCCATAAGAGGGAGGCTGAGCCGTAGCAGGACAGGGAATAGCAAGATTAAAATTAATCCTTGGGGGTAATTCAAAAAAGGCGGAAAAATAAGTTGCAGGAGATAGCGAGAGGCGAAACATTTAATGATATGGTAGCGACGGTAACATTAATATTAATCGAATCCCTGTGTGCTTCGTCGATTATGAGAGGGCGTTCCACTGCATAGTGGGCAGGATTAATAGAGATTTTGATATAGATATAAACTGGAGGAATGGGCGACATTGGAAACTTGTTCATGAATAAGGCGTCACAAGTAGGGGTAACAGAAGGAATATTGGGGTGGGTAGTGATAGACAGGGGAGTGAATGACGGTTGACTGTTATCGCCACTAATTTTCAACATACTATATATCCAGAATGTTATGGTAAGAATGAGAAATGAGAATTAAAGTGGGCAATGTGGTGATTAAGACAGGTTTGCAGATGACGAAACAATAGTACGTCATACATCCAAGGGACTGCAGATTTAATTGCTGGGCAGCATTTAAAGAGGTTAGTGCGAATAGTAGTAGGTAATTAAGAGAATAATTGTTTTAGCAAAAGAAGCATTGACATTAAAAGGTTAATAATTTCAAGCAGATCAAGTAAATATGTGAAAGACAAATTATTAAAGACAAAGTACGGAACTTGGCAATGATTGAAGGTGAAACCGTATCTTTCAGGCAAGAGGATAACCTGGATTGGAGGCATTGAGATGAGGGTATCGCAAAGAAAGAAGAAAACAAATTTGATAAACAGGAAGGAGGACGCTGAAATTTTGAATATTTTGGGAAAAGAGAGGAATTGGGAAAGCCAAAAGGGGAAGAGAGTGTAAGTGGAGGAGATCTAGAACAGCATTGTGATGCTGAAGGGCGAGATATAAAATGTTGGTACACTGAGTATTGGCAGGAAAAATTAGGTAATTTATACAGCATGAAGCCAAGGAGAGGTTAGGAAATAATGGGGTAAACAATTATTGTAAAAATAGGCAAAAAGAGGACGCATTCATGATATTTAGAAATAATTAGGCATTAGAGGCCGTCCAAACCTACCTTTGATGGATAGAACATAATGATTTAATGAATAAAATGGTACAATCAGTTTTTGATTTTATGCTTAAATTTTACCGTGCACGAAATGAATCCATTTTTCAGCATAAAACATTAAACAAAAAGAAATATAGTATGATCCGCTTTGTAAAGAATCCCTCCTTTAAAATCTTAGTACAAACAATACAAGTAAAGATAAAGCGTATATGCTTATAATAAGTACTACTGTTACTAGAAACTTAACCATAAAAGTTGTGCCTTTGATTGACTTTGATTATAATCACACTAAGGAAAAAGAGATAGAATATAACGGACAAACGGTACGCTTAATACAAAATAGGATCGGAATCCTAATATAGGAACCGCCAAATACGGTTTTCCTACATTGAGCCTTGCCCACTCGATGTGGAAAATTTGGTGAATATAATTGCTGCATAACCAAATATAACAAAATCGGATCCAATCTCCGGCTCTTTACTTTATTTAAAACAAGTAGTGGATAATCGAATGAACATCAATTAAGGGCTCCCGTTTTGAGGAAAATTAAACTTACCGAATGCAGTTTACATGTTTAATCAAGTAACAAAAGAAGACGGCTCTTTCCGGTTGAAAATGTTCACACAAGGATAGCGAGAAAAAGTACAAGACGAAAAATGATAGCAATCATTTTTAGATTCATTACAATGCTGTTTGGAAACTTGTTACGGATTAAGATGTTTTTCAAAATTTCTAGACCATTTCACTTGAACTGATATTATTTTAGGTAATTTATGATCACTTTAATTTATGAACGTAATCTTTGTCAGTTTTGGCTTCTTCAACTACACCTCAAGGTAAAACTCTTAATCGAAAAGTCAGGTTGATGCGTACAATTCACTCAATGCTCAAAAAAAAGATACATTACTTGTGTCATCCGACCCAAGAACATATTCGCGGTATTTGCAGACTTTCTCTCATTGTCTCACTGAATTCTTTAATGAGTTATGGCCTTCTCTCTACTACAGGGCTGAAGAAGTTCCTCAAGAAGAAGCATCTCATGCCGGCCCTCCTCATTGCTTACAAGATGAAGGCCATGTTGGGGTTCGTCATGACCAAAATGTCGCTGTGGGCCCTCGGCACTGCCAGCGCCCTCGCCGGCCTCTTCTTCGCCCTCTTCGCCGTCGCCATGTGCACCGTCGTGGAGCACGAGCACCACCGACACGCGCGCCTCTTCCAGCAACAAGATGAACTAGATGACCCGCAGATTCTTCGC